>NC_042287.1:10566305-10828805 GCF_901000725.2 Takifugu rubripes
GCTAATTGATAGCCTTGCATCCCAGCATGAAAGCGAGCTGGGCCTTGCTTGAGAATCTCATTAGCAGCAACTACGCAGCAATTAGCTCTATTAAAATGATATTATAGCCATTCCACACACAGAGACACCCATGCACACACACACACCTCACGCTGATCTAATTTCAGATGAATGACTTCACCTCCAGACACGACTCCTTCACACTCAAAGCAGACAGCTGGCCCCGAGGGAGAACTGACAAACAGGTCGCAGCATTTTACAACCATATGGTTTCCCTACACCTGCTGTGGAAGATGTGGTGAAGGTTCCACTCTTCTTTTTTTTCCGAGAACACTTGTAAAACGGGATTAATGCACCGTTAGCGTGGACGCGTTCTCGTCATCGTAGTCGACTCCAGTCACATGACGGCAGCTTGAGGCCGCTGGCAGAACAAAAGTTGGCAGTTGCAAGACCGCCTCGGTCCTGGTCCCCCTCCATCAGACCGGTTTTAATTCACAAAATGATGTCAAGACATTTTAACATTCCAGAAATCCCACTTTAGTAGCTTTTTCATGTCCAGGGCAACAACGGCACAAATCCTTTTGATATGTGCAATTAGATGCTCATGCAGGCCGCCTCATCAGATTTCATCGGATTTCTAAAATTGACCAAAATTACCCAGATTAACACAATTATAATAGGGAACACCTATTTTTGCTCTCTGGGTGAAGGATAAAAACAACATTTTTGGTCTTTAACATATCTAAAAATCACGATGGGAGTTACCATAGCAGCAGGAGAGTGTGAAAGGGTGTGTATGCAGATTGACGGGGCCTTCTTAGCAGAGCAGAACTCATTACTCACCTCTCCTCCAGTCTTCGCTCTATCTCCCTCCTTGTGTCTCGATCTCTTAGCTCCACTCATCTGAGCAGCAGTGCTGCGAGGTCATGTTTGTAATCTCCTGAGCGCAACATAGGCGTTATAATGCAACAGCCACTCGTAATCCCAAAGCTTTTCAGGAAAAACAACAGCCATAAAAATCCAGGATTATCTTGTTCCAGGCTACCAGTTCAGGGTCAAGAATATCTGTCTCTCTCATTTTTTATAATCCTCTCAGTTTTTCTATTTCCTTCTTACGGCTCCTCTCTCACACAACCCCCCTCCTCATCCTTTTTTTTCCTTCTCTAAATCTCATAAACAGCTTTAGTTCTTATCAGGATGGAATCAGACAGAAAAGGTTGTTTGGACACTGGAAAGTTTCCTGCAAGCGTGTTTGGTTTTCATTGTGTTGTTGGAGGAATGCTGACACAAACAGCATTTCACCATGTGTTTTTAAATCTACAGTGACACTTCTCCACCTAATCCCACTCCGTGTTCACCAACTGGACCCGGTGCCAACACACATATCGTGTGGTCCGAGTAAAGGTGGATTAAGCCTTTAGCTTATCCTCAATGTCCATCTTTTATGTGACTTCCTGTTAGTACAGGAGGTGGTTTGGTACAAGGGGCTGGAGGGACTGGACCCAGAATTCTGCAGGTTTAATCTGCCTGATAGGCGGACGACGTCTCATCCATAGAGATGTGAGTCTAGAACCCCACAGAGGAGCCACTGTGTCAGGCACGGCGACTGAAAGCAATCCAGTCGGTTTGTATAAGCAGCCGGAGACACAACACTGCACTGCTTCATCCTTCTCACCCCCCTCCCCTCCCCTCCCCCAACTGTCCTTAGATTTCTTCATGTTTGCCTGATTATTGATGGCCCATCCAACTCCTGACCATGGTTTGTGCAACTTTTCTTGGGTTCCCAACAGTGATTTTTCTCCCCCCCTCCTGTTTTTCTTTCTTCTTTTTCCCAACTCAACTCAGGCGTGATTACTGAGGAAAAGGACGCCAGAGGGAGCCCAGATAAAACATAATAGTGTGGATGGAGGTAAACCAGTGAGCCCACACACTCTCTGCCAGTAATAGCAACGTTCTGAAGCAAATTCGTCTCAAAGCATGAGTAGGAGGCAGACGAGATTGGTGTTTATAAATGTAGTCTAGTGGAGATGTTTTTCCACTCTTTTTTATTTTGCTTGGCATTGGCCTAGTTTGACAGTTCTAAATTTATCTGGTTGATGCATGAGCTCAAACTAGGAAACACAGATGGGCCATGCAACGTGCAGACCCTGATAACACCAGTGTTAAAACCAATCATTTTGTTTTATCATTCTGCAAATTAAGATAAAGAAAAACATTGGCAGTGGTGGGATTGCAGTGTTTGCGGTTTCTGTGCCGTCCTGTGGTCAAATCAAGGTCATTAGAATATTTGCAGTGGAAAAAGTGATCACATTTACAGTCCCAAGGAAATTAAAGCCAGCACCACCCCAGCGTGACTCAGTTCATTGAATTTGAATTAACATTTGTTGACTGATGTTTGGGTTAAAATGTAGACACTGTATCTCTTTGAGGGTCACAAGGAGGGTGCCGACCCCGGCTGGTCGAAGGCAGGGTACACCCGTGGAGTCACCAGCTCATCCAACCTATGTGAGTGTTTGGTAGTTCAGTGCCTCGTTAGAGGGCACCTTGGCAGTGCTCTGACGGTGTTGTGGCAGCTCTCCCCACTACCAGAGCACCTACCTTGTTTTGTCCTTACTGGGTTTTAAACCGGGAACCCTCCACTTCTCAGCCCAGTCTTCTGCAGTCCGACCATTTCTGATTTTTTTCAGGCAGTGCAAGGTTAAACATTCATCAAACACAACAACCAAATGAATAGACATATTTCTAAAAACAAATAAATCTGATTGCTGTGACAGTTTTGATTTCTTCTCTTGGAAGCTTACTGCCAGTATTTCTGCTTGTTGTCGGCTGTAGTGAGCATATGCGGCCACTTGGCGTCGCTAAAGCCTTAAATCAACATACATAACAGGGGTGGGCAAATCCAGTCCTCGGCCGTATCCAAGCCAGACTTTCTGTCCTACAGGTAAACACGTTCACCTGGGGTTCCATTTACCTTGGTGAAAGCGGTTTCTCCCTGGTAGGATGCAAAACCTGGCTGGATTAAAGCCGTCATGGATTGGACCCATCAGAGGCGGTCAAATCCATTCCTCGAGGGTTGAATTCAAGCAGGGATTTACATCCTACCAGGCAGGAAATGCTTTCACGAAGGTAAATGGAACCCCAGGTGAACGTGTTTACCTGTAGGACAGAAAGTCTGGCTTGGATACGGCCGAGGACTGGATTTGCCCACTCCTGTCGATCTACTTCCACTCTCATGAGAAAACCTCCTCTGAGACATGAGAATCGAACTTTTGATTTGATTTTCTGTGTGCGCCGTGTTTCGTGCTTGTGGGAAAAGACGAAGTGCGTCATTAGGTCGGAAGCTATCAGTCTCCACCTTGTTATCCACTGTTCACCCAGTCAGCATGGACACAAGGACAAGTAGAACGGACTGTTTTGTTTTGATTTCCCCCTTTTTGACTTTACCCTCTATTTACCCTAATGTACTTTGAGTCGCCTGCTGATGTATAAAAAGCACAATATAAATACATTTGTTGTAGGCACAATCAGAATGTCTTTGATACTGCGGCGTGTGTGTGTGTGTGTGTGTGTGTGTGTGTGTGTGTGTGTGTGTGTGTGTGTGTGTGTGTGTGTGTGTGTGTGTGTGTGTGTGTGTGCAAGCACACAAATACAATTGGCTTCGCGATGTTTTGAGGGTCAGTCTGCGCCGCTGCAGCAGCAGATGACTCGGACAGACTCGGGAGAGCTTCAGACATTTGCATGAACTGAAACTGTCCAGTCTGAACAAGCACCCAGTACCGGTTGGTCAGGTTGCCTGACGTCACGCCGCAGGAACGCTTATTGGCTGAATAGAAAGGAAAAGTAGACGTCAGCGCCCTCGGGAAAACCACTACCCCGAGATTGTGACAGGAAAAGTTTGGACTCGCACTTGCAAAAAGGCAAGGTGCAGTGTTATTGTAAGGCACTGTATTCCGACTGCTCAATGTGGCACAATGCACTTCCATCACACAGGCAAAGAAAGAAAGAGGAGGAAGCGCGATGTCATTAAAGTTTCTTATTGTCTCTTTTGTATTATTTGTTGTTGCTCTTTAACCAAGTGGAAGATGTTTAACTGATTACCTGATTGATAGAAGTAAATTTTAGCAGAACAGGAGATTTCTAAAATATTCTGTAGCTGCTGCTCTACCTTTAATGGTTACTCTGTGATGAGGAAAAACGCCCGTCTCTTAACAGATGAGCCCCAGTCTTGTTGAGGTTGTGCCAACTTCGTGCCTCAGCGTCTGCTGAGGTAGGTGGTTTGTGTTGACATGGTTTTTCCAAGTGTCTCAAGTTTAGTTGAAGTCGAAGTTTTCACCACATTGTAAGACAGGGTTCCATCTTAAACAGGGCCTCATCAAGCCAAACAGATGCTGGGTCAATCGTCCAGCATCTTTTCAAAACAGTGTGTGTAACAATGGGTAAGAAGCCCAGTATAAATGAGCTCATCAATGTCTCATGTACTTCCTTTACAGTTGAGTCAACACCACTCGCAGTCAGTCACTCTGATCTGACTCCACTTTTTGCAATCTTGAAATGGAAAGGTCGTCCAAATCACCGTACACATCTATGGACACAGTCCAAGCTAGAGTGGCTTCCTTTACAATACAATTTCATGATGAGGAATTAGAAAACTAACTCTTTTTTTTTTTTTTTTAACTTAAGCAATAACTCATGTGAGTCCCATGTTTGAGAGGATGGTGCCTCATTCATGACCATGATCGAGACAGGTAAGTAATTTACACACATGCCACGTTTAATAAACTAATCCATCCCACAAAAGTAGATAGTATAAGATCTCCATATTCATCTTTATTGTAGAATTGTCCATCCATCCATCCACTACCGCTTATCCGGGGTCGGGTCGCGGGGGCAGCAGCCTAAGGAGAGAAGCCCAGACTTCCCTCTCCCCAGCTACCTCCTCCAGCTCATCCGGAGGGATCCCCAGGCGTTCCCAGGCCAGTCGAGAGACATAGTCTCTCCAACGTGTCCTGGGTCTCCCTGGGGGTCTCCTACCGGAGGGACATGCCCTGAACACCTCACCAGGGAGGCGTCCAGGGGGCATCCTGACTAGATGCCCAAGCCACCCCATCTGGCTCCTCTCAACGCGGAGGAGCAGCGGCTCAACTCCGAGCTCCTCCCGGATGGCAGAGCTTCTCACCCTATCTCTAAGGGAGAGCCCAGCCACCCTACGGAGGAAGCTCATTTCAGCCGCTTGTACCCGTGATCTTGTTCTTTCGGTCATTACCCAAAGCTCATGACCATAGGTGAGGGTAGGAACGAAGATCGACCGGTCTCTTCACCACAACGGACCGGTGCAGAGTCCGCATTACTGCGGATGCCGCACCGATCCGCCTGTCGATCTCCTGCTCCATTCTTCCCTCACTCGTGAACAAGACCCCGAGGTACTTAAACTCCTCCACTTGGGGCAGGATCTCCTCCTTGACCCGGAGAAGGCACTCCACCTTTTTCCGGTCGAGAACCATGGCCTCGGATTTGGAGGTGCTGATTTTCATCCCAGCCGCTTCACATGCGGTGGCGAACCGATTCAGTGATAGTTGGAGGTCACGGGCCGATGACGCCAACAGGACCACATCATCTGCAAAAAGCAGAGACCCGATCCTGAGGTCACCAAACCGGATCCCCTCAACACCATGACTGCACCTAGAAATTCTGTCCATAAAAATTATGAACAGAATCGGTGACAAAGGGCAGCCCTGGCGGAGACCAACCCTCACCGGAAACGAGTTCGACTTACTGCCAGCAATTCGGACCAAACTCTGGCACTGATCGTACAGGGAGCGGACGGCCCGTATCAGCGGGCCCGACACCCCATACTCTCGGAGGACCCCCCACAGGACCCCCTGAGGGACACGGTCGAATGCCTTCTCCAAGTCCACAAAACACATGTGGACTGGTTGGGCAAACTCCCATGCACCCTCGAAGACCCTGCTGAGGGTGTAGAGCTGGTCCACTGTTCCACGCCCAGGACGAAAACCACATTGCTCCTCCTGAATCCGAGGTTCGACTATCCGGCGGACCCTCCTCTCCAGTACCCCTGAATAGACCTTACCAGGGAGGCTGAGGAGTGTGATCCCCCTATAGTTGGAACACACCCTCCGGTCCCCCTTCTTAAAAAGAGGGACTACCACCCCGGTAGTAGGTGGTAGTAGGTTAGTAGGTTGTAGAATTGTATTTCCTGGAAACACTGAAAGGCGCAAATAGTATCCTTATCCAGTGCATCCTGTAGGTAAGAAAGGCTAGAAAAGGCTTTCCAGAATGTGACTGTGTAAGAGCATCATAGGCAATTGTTACTGTGTTGTTCAGATCAGTTTTATGCCAAGCTTGAATAACAAGGTTTTGATGTGTTTTGATAGTTTTACTGTGCTTCCATTTGAATTCTACTGTAGCAGCGTGTCTAAAGAATAGAAGACAGAAGCAGAGTTTGAAGACTTCATTATGCAAGCACTGGAATTTGCCCCACATGGAAGGTAAATTAAGTTTGTTTGTGTCTGCTGATGAAAGTTCAAAATGATAATGTGAATTTGAAATCAAACTTTTGTTTCTTGTTCTTTTTAGGTCACCTGAGAAAGCATGAGGGCTCCCACCGGACCAGATGGTTAAAATCTACGACGTGCTTGTTTTCTTCACAATTTTGCATGTTGGGGTTTTGTTTGTATTTTATATTTTTTTATTGCTTTATATTGTAATTGGTCTTTTTTTAATCTTAGTTGTATTTTGCTAAATCATAATGCATTAACCAAAAGTCCTGGAATATTTGCCTGTTCATTTTCTACTGACATGCTCCTGACTTTATCCAGATAATTGTTTAAGGTTGCAGGGGAATGGAAATACAACCAGTAGAAAACCAAAAAAAAATAGCATTACCTTGTAATGTAGTAGGGGAACTTTAGGGTTATGGTGATAGGGCAAAACATGTAACCAGCATATAATGATTCCAGAATGAAAAATTGGTAGTAGGGTTATATCCTGTGGGAAATGTTAATATACAAGCATGCAGCTATTTTACATAAGCTGTGCAACTGAATAGTCATTGAACAACTTTTATAAATGTTTGTCTCCAAAGAAGGGAAGTTGTCCTATCACCCTACACACACACACACACACACACACTTTCTGCCAGTTTATGTAAAAGCGGTTTATAATTTCAAAAAAAAATGCCTGAATTTATTCTGCAAAATCACTGAATGCATATTGCTTGATTGGTGTATTGACAGGTAAAAGTGCAACTGAACATACAAAACGATTTTAACTCAATATAATGGTTAACACAACTAACCCCAAATGGTCATGGATCACAAATATCATGACATGAACTGTCTTTTTCATATATTGCTAATGGATAATTGTATATTAAACATGCCTAAAGGTTCTGAAACACAAGCTGAAGCAGTGCTGTTTTTAAAGCTGTAGAGTGTATGAACTTTAGAGCTCATTGAGAGAACGGCATGTTAAAAAGCCCAAATCCCTGTTGTGTGACTTCCTGTTGCACTGTGGGAGAAAAGAACGTTGGGTCAAAGTCCATTTCCTAGCACAAGGAGGAGGAAATAATAAAGATCCTTTAAGTAATATAAAATTGGAAGCATTCCTGCTAGAATGTACAAGCACAGACGAGTGACAATATTCTTACAGGGACATTGTAAAACAAAGTTGGGCTACAATTTAAATGGAATGAATAGTGTCCTATGTAAATGACGTCATTATTCTCGAACCGTAGGTGGGAGTGGCTTTTGCAACGTTCAGGATGATTCAGCCAATAGCGTGAAGCTTCCAAAATATAAACTGCGTTGCGTTCAATGCAAGACGGATGATTTATAGACCGTATGAAAATAAAGTCTATAGTGAAGTCAAAGCTTCAAATTACATTTGATTTTTAAATATCTTCTAATTTTAAAGTGCGGGACAAAAGAGCCGTGTCACGAGCGGCTAAAGTACAAATTAAAGATGGCATAAACAGTTAGTGTAGGGTCAATCTAATTATTCTTTAGGGCATACTTGTAATATATTCCCCGCAAAATATATTTAAATGAAGTAGATTAAATTCACATGGGCATCTATTACGAATCGTCTGGATACATATAATTGGCGTTTTATGACTAGGTAGTCTAATTTCCGGGTGTTCATGAACGCATCAGTATGGGAGTATATGAAGAATTTCGTATAAAACGCTTCCTCTGCGTTCTCACTACTACCGAATCAAACCGCAGCGGGAGAGGAGGCCGAAGGGTTCGGTTTAAAAGTGTTCCGTGGAAAAGGTAAGACAGCGAAACGACTGCTTTCACTCTCGGTATCATATCAGAGTGTGAGGTTTGAGACGAAGCGAGACACATTTCTTAAGGTACACGCTAATGAATATGAATTAGCAGGAACCTGTTACTCGGTACGAACTTTTCCTGAATGGGCGAACGCGGTTCGACGTTTTGTTTGTTCAAAATACAAGAGAACGTCATCACCGGGATGTCCCTTTCCAAATGTTCTGGCCACATTCTGCTTGAAATTTGTACAACACATCAATTCCTACCAAACAAACCGAGACGCAACCTGTAAAATCCTCTATTGCGTAATTGAGTTTCACGGACTTGGAGACTTTATCACTCCATCCCGTTTCTCTGTAAAAAAAACAAGAAGTTCACAGTAAACAAAACCAGTGGTTGCAGGGGTTTCTCCCTCATTCACAACCATGAGAACCATGAGGAGATTAAAATTCTGAAAGATCACGTTTGGTGAAGTTTTTATGATTTGAGAATCGGGGTTATGCTGGGTAGACTTCAGCTGCATGTCCAGAACTCCCGAGTGTGTTCCAAAGAGCTGAGAGCCACCACACCCTTCCCTGTGCTGCCGTCGTGCAGACCCTCATATCTCCCAGCCAGCCGGGTTTGCTTGTCCTGGCCTGTTCCCAGCAAGGAAACCATTGCCATTTGCTCAAAATGCTGCAGAATTCCATCACACTTCAGCTGAAATGTTCCCATCACACCATAAATAAGTGGTGGAAAAACGTTTAATAAAAGTGAAAGCTGAATGCTCACACAAATGGCAGTAATCTGTGCAGATTACCCTGCTGTGTCATTACAAATGTTTATTTTTTTTTGTCTTTATTGATGTTAATCAGAGATGTCCTGTCACCTAAAATCCAGTTTATGGGGTTGAAAATTAAAATGGAGCCATTTTAGAGCGATCAAAGCAATCGCTAAGAGTAAAATGGAGTGTTTGGCTTTTCACATGCCGTGTAAACCTGTCTAGGTATGATAAACATCCATGTTTAAACCAAGTGGCATTTGTTCTGTCATAACTCATAAAACTGAGAAGAAACTGGTGTGATTCTTTTTATTCTTTTTTTTTTTTTTTTTTTTTCACGTCAGGCATATGTTTTGCCACTTTGAATGGGGTAATTGCAAGTGAAACATGTTTTAGACAGTTTTTCCTGTTTCTTTCTGGTAAATCAGTTTGAGTTCTTACAACTTTATTCATCCTGTTTTCTTTCCTTATTGTCTTGCGATTGAGAAGTTGGGTCCATAGTCCAAACCGAATCTGCTGAATAGGATTTTCTAAATCATTTATTTTGGCCACTAAAGTGTGATTTAGAAGCTTAATCTTTGGGTTTTATGCAAATTCATATACTTAATTCGTGGGTTTTATTGACGTTTCTGCTCGGCTATGTCGCAACCATAGATGCATTCTCAGTCCTCTTCCCCTCAGAAACGGGCGTTCCCATTCTCTTCTGATGTCTCATTTAGGCGAAGGTGCAATATTTAGTTTTGTATGCATTTGTTGTACTGACTCTTATTGTTGTGTTTTAACAAATGTTGCTGCTCGTCAACAAATATTAACATCGGATTGTTCAAGCCTGATCTCTAATTTCATTTTCTTTGTTTTTATTGTGCGTAAGTAGAAATTATTGCAAATATTGAAACAGACTAAACATGAAGAAAAGAATAAAAACAATCATGTATGTGGAGGGATGGAAAGCAACAAAGCTTATGTCCTGTCTTTATTTTTGCAGTGTCAGGCAAACAATATCATTTTACTAAATCTCTATTGGGGTAAAGATCATTACTGATTGATCCTTGCTAAATCATCTTAGTAAGCGCTCGTCTCATTAAACCCTTTTGTTTATTGCACAACGTGGGGCAGATGAAATACTTGGAACATGCTGCTTCATTCCTAAATATGTCAACATGATGATGACCACTGTTTTACTTATTGTTCTTGCTAAATGGTATCAAGGACTTGTTGTTGTTGTGCCTCCAGTTCTCTGAATAACTGCTGCAAATGTACAAACAGTTTTCCACAGTCTTTAGCCACACGCTGTGATAAATTGGTCTGGGAGAGTCTCACTGGCTCTGTTCTATTTTGGGGTTCCAGGTTGCTCCTCTGACTTCAGCTCCCTTTAGATCCTGGCCTGGATCTGAAGTGACAGTTTCAGGTCTGGGTGAGGCTTAACCTGGAAAATTGTAGCCGCCCGGTCTCTATTGATGCCTCCCGCGTGAGCTTAAACCCAACGCAATCTGCTTTCTAATGTCGCCTTCTTTTGCAATAGTTGCGTAGTTTATTTGAATTCTAATGTGAAAGGCAGATTCTAACCTACAGAGGTGAGGCCACCAGCCTCCTGCTGACCAGCCACCGGTCAGTCAGCACATAACCATCTAGCAGGATGGCACCTTCTGCAACAGTTTTTCCTTGGTCACATATATAAATGGCACTGGCTCACAACACGGAGCTCCCTGACTATCCACTTCAATAAACCACGCTAACAATTGTGATTCAAATGGGAAGTTGGCTCCCTGGCAAACGCCACATGTATCTGCTTACCTGCTCCCCCCCCACAAATGAAATAGCTGGTGATTAGGCCTCAGGCACCAACTCGTTTGCCCTTAACAGAACAAATGCAATTAGCAAAATTAAAAGAAATAATCCAATACGAGGAGGGACAGAAACAAATCTTTCATGTAGCTATTTTTGCCATCTTATAAAGCATTATCATTCCACATGCACAAATCGACAATCCTTCCTAAAATAACAAACAATAATTCAAGAGGAATTAAATGTCAATAGCAAAGCAACACTTCACTTTCACCAGGTCCCTGTAGGTAATGTCTAAAAGCTGGAGAACTAGAACATGGAATATTCATGTTGTTGGGGGGGGGGACATTACAATTAATTGCATTGGACATTTTACTGATCTTGATTTAGATTGGAAATGGAGTGGGAGTTAATTTTGGATTGCTTTGATATTCTGCCTAAATGAACAAATTAATATTGTATCTTCTGATCTGGTTAAAGTTAATAACCTTTCCCTACTGCCCATAAAGGGTCAATATTCAGTTATAGTTTCCAATATATGTGGGTGGTGAGCACTTTTTTTTTCTCCCCCCAACCTTAAAGTTACATTTAAGCCTTAATTCAACTAACACTATTATTTCTTCCACAACCTTAAATGCAGGGGCTCCATGCATACATAAAGCAACTCCACCACCTTTTTTTACTTCTATGCAGTGAAGAGCACAGCCTCTTCGGACAAAATCAAAACCTCCAAGTCGATCCACATTTCAGAACGCAGACATTCAAAACCTGCATGCAGACTTCACACATTTAATCGTCGCGTTAAGCTGTTTCATAACATCAGTTAATGCATCAAGTAATTACAATTGGGTTCTATGTCGTAGTCGGACTTAATTCCAGGTTTCAAGTCACATACACAAAATCATACATGTATAGAACTAAATGCCCGCTGGTCAAGAACCAGACCATAATGAGCAAACCTGGGTGTCCTGCTTAAGAATGGGAGCGCGTGATGTGTCCTAATGAAAGCTGGTTCAATTCAAAAAGGGGCGACGCATTTCACACCCTTCCATTTTCATATCGAGTGTGTGTCCAGCAGTGGGTCCTTATTAGCAGTTTGACCTGTACTTCACCACCTGACCTGACTTTATGGTGCTGAAACGTGTGATACTTTAGCACAGTACTTTTGGAATGTCACCTGCAGGCTCACATTTGACCTCACACTTGTTTGTCACTTGCAGAGTCTGAAACCAGGGTGGAACCATATCTCCTTACTTCTGCTCGGGTTTCTCCCCAGGTCACTGTATGACTGACTCGGACATTTTAGAACCCTGGTAAAATGGCAATGGTGCTCTCAGGTTATGATGGTGATGGAAACTGGCGTGATCATCCACACGATTGTAAATGAACACACCCAATCATGGGTGGGATTTTGTGCTTTATCCCCTATATTGGGTTGTTTTTCAAGCCCTGGTTTGGCTTGTTTCAGTCCCAATCTACAGCTTATTTGAATCTCTAATAAAAAATCTATCTCCATCCATAGTCTCCAAAATATAGTTTTATGCTTGGTTATTTCAGTGCAGGTACTGAAAATATTCACATTTCCCTCTCCAGAAGACCTCGTATACAGCCTTATTTCAATCAAAACACTCAATTTTGTCAAATCTTTCAAATTACAAGTGAGATTGTTCATTTAATAATGCTCAATCTGTAGGACTAAAGTGCTGTTTGACTCTGTTAATTACCTACTGTGGTTCATGGCTTTGTATGGGACAACCACGTAATACTCGACTAGAGCCTAGCTGCCCAGTGTGGAGTGGAATAGGTGCTCTCCTCCAACCACGTTGGTTTGGAAAAGTTTGGCTAATGTGTTACTAAAGGAGGGTGTCTGTGCTGCTGCTCAGGACTTTGTCCATGTCAGTGGCACAGATTCTAATGTTGCGTAACACACACAGCCCTCATTCTCTGCTTTTTTTTTTTTTTTTCTGAACTCATGGGCTACTGTACAGTTAAATAACCTGTGCTTGCAAGGTCGAGGGGAGGCACGTCAGACATGCAGAGAAATACTGTGACCTTTCTGCCTTCAGTTTATCTGAGATCTTAATGGTTTATTATGACAAGCTGGTAAAGGCTGTTCTCCTCTGATTGGCTGGGTTGCTCACATCTATTACACAGACGGCTTCCTAAATTTTAGTTCCACATTCATTTTGTTCTGAAGTGTCCTTGGCTTCAGTCTGTCATGTTCTTATGCATCAGCTTAAAAGGAGTGGAGATAAATGATGGTACAATCAAAGAGGGGAGCTGAAGGCAATGGTTTGCCCTGATTATGCACAAAAATAAACACATCTCCAGGGTAAGAGGATACAGGAGAAAAAGGTCTTACAGGTACTGGGATAACTGGCATACACAGGTGGTGTAAAGGTTTTCTGACGCCAGACATTCTGCCTAGAGAGGCACTTCAGTCCTGCGGTTTCTGCCTGTTCCCTTCTCTCCATCTGCTTTTCCAAACCAGTAATGAATTCTCCCTGACACCATTTTCCACATCATACAGGAAAGGGAAGAAGGTGTGGCTCTAAATCTTAACCCCCCCCCCCCCCCCACCCATCCCCTCTCCAAAAGGGGAAAAACATCTCTGTATTATTTGAGTGAATAATAGAATGACAGCGTGTTGTGTTTACAGATGGCTGCCATCAGGAAGAAGCTGGTGATAGTCGGGGATGGTGCCTGTGGGAAAACCTGTCTGCTCATCGTCTTCAGCAAGGACCAGTTCCCGGAGGTCTACGTCCCCACTGTGTTTGAGAACTATATCGCGGACATTGAAGTGGACGGCAAACAGGTATACATATAAAAAATTATGTAACAGCTGATGGTCTGTTTCCCATCATTAGTTATCCTCTTCTGTCCTAGAATGTTGTCATTCTGCCGACTTTCTTCTGTTTCCTTATGTTCAGCATCTCTGCGGTTAAGCCGAATGTAAAGTCATAAAAACCTGACTGGCTTATTGGCCCAGAGGTAGACATGCAACAAAAGGGTTGGATTTCCTCCATATACTGCTCCATCCTTTGTAAATATAACCTTTACTTTGTTTGGGTTACACAAACATACGTCATGAGCAGAAAAAGAGAAGGTATTCAGTAAAGCACATCTTAAGCTTTTCTTCATGCTTTAAAGACCTCAGTGAGTCAGTTTGTGTGTGTGTGTGTGTATATACATATATAATGAGCTCATTTAGCATTCTATAGAATAGAGAGTTTAACAAACTTAGAGTACGCTTGTTTGGTTGTCACATGGTGTTCATGATAGTCGGGTTTTTGTGCCAAAGTGAAAGAAAATGTGGGGACGAAGCTCATGTGAACCCTCCAAGTCAATGGCAGGAAATGAATTGGTGCGACCCCGCCCCCAAAGCCCCCCCACATCTTGACTAATGTCAAATTTCCTGTTTTTCCGTGTTGTATAGCAGAGTTGTTGTAATTGTGCAACAAACATCTATACGCATCTACGCACACTTAGATAAGTGTTTTCAAGTGTTATTAGTCTCTACGGACTTGTTGTCCTGTGTTTCAGCTTTAGGTATTATATTTATTTTCCCTTGAAGACGTGAACATCTGCCAGATTATTGCTGTGCAACAATCTGAGTGTGTGTGTGTGTGTTTACTTGGTGTGAAGGTCACCAGGGCCATCATTGCCTGGGCTCTGTGTTTTTCCTGTGTTATTTACTGCTTAAAGTGAAGTCAAACGCCTTCATGTTCCTGTTGTTGTTCCCCTCTCAGGTGGAGTTAGCCCTGTGGGACACAGCAGGTCAGGAGGACTATGACAGACTGAGGCCTCTCTCCTACCCCGACACAGACGTCATCCTCATGTGCTTTTCCATAGATAGCCCTGACAGTTTAGGTAAGACCGGACACTAAATTAGCCTGCTGAGTCTATATCCAACAGTGTTTTCATTCAGACATGCCGGCTGTAAAAGGGGGTCTTTGATAAGTTGATGGAGCAGCCACCCAGTTTTTATTTTTATCATCTATTATTCATTTATATAGATTTAACAGTGGTTTTAAAGTCAAAAGGTTTTCTAGCACATTTTGCCAGGGTCATGCCACTAAGCTATGTTGGAAATGACATGGTCTATTAAGAATGAGTCTATTCCAGAAAAACTAAAACTAACCAGGAGGAAAGTTTGACAGTCAACAGCTCGTGGATGTTTCCCCCTAAAATCTGATGAGTTATGCCGGAACATTCTTACCCAAACATGGCATTTCGAAGGCTGAAATGTTGGACATGTATCGGGGAGGGGTCGGCGCCCTCTCTGAGCAGTCACACGGGAATCGCGAGGTCTCCCTCAGTTGAAGTTGTTTTGAATCTGTAATCTTTGTATTTTTATTTCTGCTCTCATAGAGAACATTCCAGAGAAATGGACCCCTGAAGTCAAACACTTTTGTCCCAATGTTCCCATCATTCTCGTGGGCAATAAGAAGGATCTTCGCAACGATGAACACACACGCAGGGAGCTGGCCAAGATGAAACAGGTGTCTGTCTGTCCATCTCTGTCTGTCCAACCATCAGTGTCATACCTCCAGCCTGCGTCTACCCACCGTCTCCCCTCACCTTTCTAGGAGCCAGTTAAGTCTGACGAGGGCAGAGACATGGCCAACCGCATCAGCGCCTTCGGCTACCTGGAGTGTTCCGCCAAGACCAAGGACGGAGTGCGGGAGGTGTTTGAGATGGCCACCAGGGCGGCGCTACAGGTCCGCAAACGCAAGAGGAGAGGCGCCTGCCAGCTGTTGTGAGGTGATGGCTCGCCCTCTTTAGTCTTGGCGTAACCTTAAATCCGAGGCTTCCGTGGACTATGCTTCCATCACAGATGCCGATAACGCCACAGAAGAAAAGGAAAGACTGACGCTCCCGTTTAAAAAGCAAAACACATCAGCCTTTAAAAGACACTCTGCTCCTGGCTTCCTGATTATTTTCCTCAACCCGTCTGCTTGCACTAAGGACCTGCTTAGTTGTTGAAAGTCGCTCTTGTATTTATATTCACATTTTCTTTACAAGTCTATGTTACCACGTTTGCCTCTGCAATGAGGGTTCACATCACCTTATTGTTGCTCATAAACCTTCAGGCACACACGTGCCTCTCATTGGCCATGTTATCTCACTTTTTTTAAACTAATTTTTTATTGAAAAGTACACCAGGTGCTGGGTCGACGTAGTGCCAGTCCTTAGTTTCCCTCCTGTAAATGGGAAAATACTGAAGTGACAGCAACTGGTTAACATTCTCTGCTTCAGCTCATATGGACACATGGCATAAATGGACACTACAGATGGGTTGTTGTCACAAACCTTAAGACATTCACACATGCTTGAGTTGACACTTTCTCCTGCCAGGACATCACCAGCACTTTTGTTGAACGAACCTCTGGTCTTAACCTGCATGGGTTGGCCTCAAGTTGTATATCATAGATTTAGTGCACATTATCCCCAAGATCAGAAATGATCACTGACTGCTGCCATATTAATAATATTGATGACTCATTCCACACATCACACAGCTCTGATTGGTGATTCAGAGCCAGTAATAGAATGTTAGACGCTAGTTTAGAATTCCGTTCTTCAGGATATCGACTACAAATTAATCAGTAAAAGCAGTAATATGACTTAGTGTCTGAGAGTGGAGAAAACCACTAACAAGGCTTCACAAATAACTGATTCATTTAATAGGACAGGTTCGTATTGCCATAAGGACACTGTTTTGAAGTTGATCATATTGAAATTCTGTGGTCCACTGTATTCAGTTAAGGAGTGGATTAATGGAAAATTGTAATGATAAATACATTTTAAAAAAACAATTTGTTTCTTTACAGTTCAAACAGGAGTGGGATGTGTAGGAGGTCTGTAAGAGACAAATGGTAATAAAGTATTTTTGAAATGCTGCCTAACCCAGAGTGGCTTTTTATTTTTTAACAGGATAAATCTACGGTCAGTGTGTGAATCTGGGTTGCAACTTGTCTTCTGACTTCTCTCCTGTAGGGGGCGATGATCCCAAGGCCACTGGATCAGATGCTAGTCCGGGCCTTTTCGCAACATGTCTGCACATAAAAGTTTTACACCATTTGTAATGCGATTGTCACCATGATTAATCTTGTAAGTGAAATACAAGCTAATAAAACCAAAGTTCAGTAACCAGCTGCCGCTGGTTTAAATATCTGACGCCAGTATGACGAAGCAAGAGAAAGTCGCCCATCAGCAAAGCCTTTGTGCCAAGAGGGGGACAAAGAAGAAAAGAAACCCTGCATTCTTCTGAGGTCAGCAAAGTTTCCCCTTGTGCAACCAGGTGTGACAGTAATAAATACTTTAAGAACAAATGTACTTCACTTTATGAGACCATGTAGTGACACCGAGATACCGCTGGGTGGAGACAGAGCACCTTCGACAGCCACATCCAAAAATACAACAGTAGATGTATTCGTATTCCGGCACGACTTGGAATTACCTGTGTGCGTGGAAAGCAGTGCAGACTTTACAGGATTTTCACGCCTTGTGCAGAAGACATCTGTAGGGATCAGAAATGGGGGGACTAATTGTCTGAAAATTATCAAAAGTTTTCCAGAACAAGAAGGTGAAGTTCGCAAACCAGCCTTATTTTCCGGCTGTTTTCAGAGGCAAAATGTGAACAAGAGTGCAAATATGTACTTTCATTCGCAGAGCAGCTGTAAAATTTTAGTTTGCTGTTTGAAATTCAAACAAGATGTTAGATGTATCACGAAACTGGACTATGCAGAGGGGTGTGTGTCTACTTACCCGGAAAGGCCAGACTGCAGTGCAGGAACAACATCTCAGAAAAGTCTAGAGCTGCTTAGGATCTTCAGCAAGAGCAACCTGACCAGATGCCACAACGATTTGTGAGGAACCTCTGATAGTCACATTATTTTGCCAAACCTGTTGAGGTTTGTTATGAGTAAAGTTCTCCAGCACGTTATTCTGGTCATGAGGTGTCAGGAGAGACCTTGGTCGGCTCTGTGTCTTTCTAATTATGTTTCCTGTGGACAAAAGGAAATATATCTTCATTTCGAACGCTGATCCTCCTGTATCCTTACAATCAGCGTTTTCACTCCCTCATTTTCCCTAGATCCCACTAGGTGGCAGTATAGGCTGGTTTTGAGCAAAGTTCTGCGTCAAGGTGTTGAAGCAAGATGCACAGTAAAGTCTCCTACCTGCAGTCCCCTTTAATCTCAGAATCACAGTTGTTGGCTTGAGAGGTTTACAAAACTGCAAGTACATTTGATTTTACAACAGCTGATATTGGAACTGTAGAACTCAGAGCCTTTATTTCTGAAGGACTCAGTAATGCATAAACTGGAAACTTGTGGAACTTAAGTAGAGATAACACAAACCTGTTACATTCAGAAAGTTGGTGAAAATGTCTTTAAAAATGTGTGTTCATAACAATCCATGTTATGACAAACTATGCCTGCCAATTTCTCAGCAACATTGGCATGTAAATAATGCATATGTATAAATTAATCTGACAGAAGCAGGAGTGTGAAAGAGAGGTTTTGATAATGAGAAATGGAACATTTTTTTATAGGCCAGTCACCGTCTCTCGCCCACAACAGAACCTTCACGTGTCATGTGTCTTAATATGAGCGGTGTCCAGAAAAGTTTAAAGAGACCAAACGAGGAGCGTGTCAAGAAAAAGGGGGGATTGGAGTTGTTTGAAACCCGAATCTTCACAAAAGCCATAGCTGTTTGTTGATGCTGTCCCGTGTCCGTGGTGCGTGCTGTGCTGCCAGCATCCTCTGTCCGTCTTCCTCTCCTCGTGTTCCGCTGTCCAGAATCACGTTGACCGTCCGAGCCAGAGATCCTCTCCCCGACCTGTCAGTCACGACCCCTGCCTGAGTCTGGACCACACCAAGGCGGACAGTATGTCTTCTGCCTCTGCATGTGTGTGTGCGTCCTCCCGATAGTGCTGTGCATGTGAACCTCTTTATCAGACAAAACGTCCGTGAATTGTGTGTTTTTGTGTGCGTGTCAATGACCCAGAGGGACGACGGGGCCAAGAAATTACTTAAGCGGCCACAGCTGTATTTCCACTGCAGTGGACTAGTTTAAGGGCTGGGGAGCAGGGTAATGACCACTCTGGCCGTCGGAATGCCTTGATCTTATCACACTGGCGAGAGGGGATGCTCCCACTTTCTGATGGTCTAATTGCCCCAGCCCCAATAGACAGGCAGCGTGGGCCACTGAGGTCACGCTGGAGAGCAAAGGACCACCCCTCCCAGCGACACACACCAGCAAATCCTGTTTGGATGTACTGTATCAATGGAAACGTAACCTCAGTTTGAAGGATTTTGGACACAGCTGCGTCTGCCGGCAGATGGAGAAGCAAGTAAATGAATGAGGAGACTGATCAAGGTGTTTTTTATATGTTTGTGGAAGAATAGCCCGTCACTATTTTGCCACCCTCGTGTACTTGCACAGTTCAGCTGTGTGTATACATGCACAAATCCTCTAAGACCATTTGAATACTGCAACAGTCTTCTCTAATCTGTTTGTTTGAAATTTGTGATGAATATGCAGTTTTCAGCAGCCCCAACGTGGGCCTTATCCACACCTATTTGTCCACGTTAAGGTTTCAGTTATTCCTCAGCAGGACTGGTCAGATGCCAGCGGAGGTGTGTGTGTGTGTGCGCGCGAGTGTGTGCGCGAGTGTGTGTGTCCGCGCAAGTGTGTGTGTGTGTGTGTGTGTGTAGGCTGTAAGAACAGTGACAGAGACAGATTGGGTGTCTGAGAGGGACAGATAGCCTTACAGCTCACCTCCACTCACTCATTGAGTGAGATAAAGACCAACATTCACACACACACACACACACACACACACACATGCACTGTAATGTTCATTATAAAATTCCGTAGCTCTTTGCAGTGACACACAGACAGAGGGCGCATATAAGGTGTGTGACTGTCCAGAAGTGTCCCATGAAGTTGGCTGAAGTGGGCTTATCTTCTCTTGTGCCCCCCCCCCCCCCCCCCCCCCCCCCCAGCCTTTCCTTGATCCAGACAACATTGAGTACCACACTCAGCCTGCCTCTCCTTCTTGTGGAGAGGCCCCCCTCCCTGTGGCTCTCTCTCTCTCTCTGTCTCTCTCTCTCAGCCCACAGACATGAAACAGCAGACTATCATTTCACCCAACATTGACTAATATATCCTTTAATTGTGACATTTCTCACCAAATCAATGCATTGGGATTCTGGTGTAGATGTTTTTTTCCACTCATCTGCTCAACACAGGCTCACATCATCGACACCTTTCTTCATGATGTTGACCTCTGCTGCATGTCCCTCGAGCTGCTCTTGCTGTTGTTACGTGTGACTATCCGCCTGATAAACAGCTGTTGTTGTGTGCTTTGATGTTTAATAAACCCAGCTGACTGCTGTTTACTCTCCACTAAACTGTCCCGGTACATACAAACTGTAGCCTGTCAGTTACCCTGGTCCTGTGAGCGGTGTGTCATCCTCCCTGCAGGTGAGATAAACTTATTGCCAAACAGATTTTTTTTTTTTTAATTTTCTCTTTTTTTTTTTTCCTTTTGATTCCAGCCATTTCTGCGTAAAAGGATGAGGCTTGCTGCACACGGCCAGCAGGTGGCTTTAAAGTTACGGGAAGAAAGCGTGGACACAGCATGGTCGTGACATGACGTGACAAGATGTGACGTGCCCCAGGCTCTGACTGACACCGGGTGTAATTACAATAACACAACCTCTGTTGACTTACGTGAAGGGACCTCTCTGGTCTGAGCTTTTGTCTCTGATTAGGGAGGTTTCTGTGAAGCGGGTGAATCTGTGAAGAGCGTGGGGAGCCGGGTCCCAGACATCTGTGGGGTTCGAGGTGACAAACGAGTTTTCCCTGCCTTGCGTTTGTTAAGCGAGCACTTCATTGTAAAGCTGAAACAATACTGTTCCTGTGGCAGATCAGTGTAAATGTTTTGTGCAAAGCATTGCTCCGTCCCCCCGCTGAGCACCTGCTGTGTTTACCAGTGTTTACGGAGGGGCCGTGGCTACTGTACTGTGTCCTTGCTCGCGTTCAGTTGTGTCAGGACTGTACACTGTACAGTCGCTCTGCTGCCGTGTGCACGTTTCATTCCAGGGCAACCAAGGAAGCCCGGAGGAGGCCATCAGCGCGAGACTGGGAGCGGGCATTGGATATCAGTGTCATGGATGCAGTGAAAACAACTCAACCACATGAAGCGTTGATATTGGCTGAACCCCCAACTCCCAAAGATCCCCCATGTGATGGTGTGTGCTCTCTGCTTGGATTGCCCAGCTCTATCTATCAATGTCACTCAGGTAGCCACGGTATCACTGGTAGTGTCAGCATCGGTGTGTGTCAGCTGGTATCACTCATTGGTATCTATGTCTGTGAGGCCTACACATTTCGACCCTGACCCTGTGTCTCCCCCGTTTCCCACACCTCTCTCTCCCGTTGTCTCGGCGTTAGTGTGTATTGTCAGCCCAAAATGGTGGTGGAATTTCGACTATTTTTCCAGGTCACCGTTGTTTGTGCCTCGCGAGGTGTGTCTGTAAATTCCTACACGGGGAGGGAGATAAACACACCGGCTTGCGCATATACAGATCTCATCATATGGCAGCCCGCCTCTGTAAGAGGATAAATTCAGTGCGACTGTCTTGTTTAAGTGCCAGCAGAATCCAAAGCTGATGCTCTCTTTTTTTCCTCTTGCTGTTACTGTGAGTTTTATTCTAACCTCACAGTGACTGAGTTGTATTAGAGATGACAAATTGACGCTGCGTCAGGTCACAGTGGCGTGCTGCATGCTGAAAAATCAGGTCAAACTGCATTCGGTTTTAGGAGATTATGAGACTGTTATGAGAGCAGCACTTAGAATTTTTGTTGTGCAACTGTTATATATAAAAATGTTGCTCTAAACACTTAAGGGAACGTCTGATAAATGTACCTGTATCTCACGATATAGGTGTTGCCATTTTGCGACGGTTGTTCTATTTTGCAGCCAAATTCTCTCCCACAGTGTAAATTTCCAGATCATTCAGCCACAGGCCCATTCAACATGACAGCTTTAGTGTTCCTCATAATTTTGGATCCAATTTTAATGGCATCAGACATGAATGAAATCTTAATGTTTGATGGAATTTTGGGTTAAGGCCTGAAATAATTAAAAACTATTCCTGCTTTTCCTACAAAAAGATCTTAATGTGCTGTGGCCTTGTTTTAACAGGACTTTCAAACTGGAACGGAAGTGTTTGTTGCAATTAGGGGGGCACAAAAGGCCCAACCTCTATACTTGGTCCTGATCTACAACAGGTTAGGTTTCATTGATTCAGCACTATTGATACATCTTCGGAACAATAATCTTTGTAATAATGAGGTCAGGTCTGTAGCGTCAGCTTTCGTCTTTCAGAGAGTCCCAAGTTTGCAGCAAGAGAGATTTACTGGTAGTTGAAGAACTGGGAGAAAATGGTCGGAGTGTTGAGGGGTGGACAGTTTCCCATCAGGTCTTGGGGCAATCAGGTTTTTTTTCCAGAGTAATCCCTTTTTACCCTCAACAAAAGAGGCCGCAATTCATACCCACACTTTCTCTCCCTCGCTGTCTCCGCACTCCTGGGGTTCTGGCGGGTCACATAAATATTAGTCTGAGCTCTTTAATAAATCTGCACCTCCTGCCGCTCTTGCATACTCCTCATCCCCAACCGTGTTCCCAGCCAAGCTGCACCGGGGGCAGATGCTGGCCCTGCCAGGTGAGAACAAGGATGAGCAATGGACGTAGGAGTTGACACCGTCTGCATGGTCACAGTGGGCCGGATTTCATTCCAGCAGAGCAGGTGCTTCCCTCTTTTCCCTGTTCTATTTCCTCTTGCCCATTAGATGTCAGTTTATTTACTACACCAATGCAGTCTCAAATGGAGAACATGGTGCTCAGTCGATGTCTTGAAAGTTTTCTTTGGGTCCTTATTATACGATTTCTACCCTCCATGGGGGAGAAAATAACATCCAGGTTGTAGTGTCCCCTGAGGGTAAACCCATCTCACATGCCTTCACATTCTGGTCTAAAACAGTGAATGACAGAGTAGAAATACTTGCTGAGGGTTTCACTAGAGTGGTGATAGGTGAGCTCCGGGGGCGCCGAGGAGGGTCTGTCCTGGCCTCCGGCTGCACGCATGTCAGTATCTGTGTCCAAAACAAATTTTACTGCTGACATCCAGCCCACCCAATGGCGGATGCCAGTGGACAAAACTGGTTCTGGAGCTGGCTTCCCCACAGAGCCGGACGGAGGAGGCGGGAGGGTGGCGGACAGAGGGCGGCGGCGAGTAATGATGATGAATTGCAGAGAACGTGGTTCTTTCTGCTCTGATTAAGATCTACTAATAAACATGCCTGTCAGGTCACTAAGTAACTCTAGACATCCCACCATCCATCCATTTGACCGGCCGACTGTCTCACACCTAGTATCTCCTCACATTCTCACCTTAATAAAGGTTAATAAAGAGAAAGAGCTGAGATTAAATAATCTAAAAATAATGAAGTGATGTTTTTGGACAGTGGTATTAAAGTAATGATGATTTTTTTTTTCCTCACTAGAATTGGAGTGGAGCAGTGGAGCTGCTGCCATACATAGAGCTGCACGCTCATTAACTGGTCCCTTCTTTTTAAATGTATATTTCAATTTTGAGCAGTCTCACTGTTGTAACATCCACACCAAAAGTTGTGAATATCTTCTTAACTGGAAGGTTATGAGTTTTGTTGTCACTTCAGGTTTTTCTATGTGGGGCTTGAATTATCTAGGGTCTGCTATTCTAGTTTCCTGTCACAGTTCAAAGATTTGTGAATTGTGAAGTAGATTGGACTGAAAACCACCCTGACCTGTGACGATGTGTTTAAATGGTGTGTCTACTGGGATAGACTGGTGACCAGTACAATTTTTATTCACCCAGTGAATTTAGGGATTCGACTGTAGGACCCACAGTGACCTTGATTAGCAACCTGAAAGCATGTGTAGCTTGCTTTGCCATTCCTTTTTAAAGATATCGGCAATTAACGTTAAACCCCTCACATTCCTTGATGTCTTTTCAGTGTTTTCCTTTAATGGTTTCCCTGTGGCACTCTGCAGCAGGAATGCTTTCAGCCTGGCATCCTGCACACAAATAGATCTGCCACACGAAGCTGGCACGCGAAAAAAGTCCCAATGACTGCAGTCACCTGATCATTTTACCCTCAGGGACCATAAAGCCTTTCCCAACGGAACTTCCTCTCGCTGCTGAAAGACCACATTTAGGCCGTCTTCATTTTCTTCTCTACCTTTTTCAATACAGGTAAGCAAGAATTTCAGGTTTGTGATATAACAAAAACTGCTGTAGACTGAGCATTTATGTAGCAGGAGGGGACTGAGGCAGAGATGATTGCTGGAAAGTATTCCCTTTGATAAGCCGGCCAAGAAGCCTTTGATTAAATGTGGTCACAGTAGGAGCCCACACTAGGCCCTCTGTGGCACAACCATGTCCAATCACCAGCTATCAACAGCCTCGGGTAATTACAGCCATCTCGTCATTAGCCAGGGACCCACCTGGAATTCCACATAGCGAGGGGTGGGATGAGGCCAGCAGGGGTTGGGGTTTTGGTTGGGACTTTAATCAAACACTTCCCTCCCCTTGACTGATATAGCAAACCACACCCAAGACCATGTTGAATCGGCCTTTTGTTCTGATCATAGATTACTCTTGCTCTAGTGTGTCCGTGCATGTGTGGGTGCGTGCGTGTGTATGTGCTCTTTGTGATATGCAATTTTAAAAATAGGTGAAACGGTTTTGATCATCTCCTTGGAAGAATGTGGGAGTTTCATCCTTTTCTAACAAGTGACTGAAATAAAGATAAATGACGTGTTGCTACTTCTAGCTGTGCTGATGTCCAGCTACTAAACGTCTGGCAATCAGCGTTGCCATCTTGAATATCTAAAATCATTTATAGGGGCAGACGTGACCGTGAACCAGAGCTGCATCACTGAATTCCTGCCCTTTGCTACAAGTCAATTAAAAGTAGTCCCAAACTATCTTTTCAAATTATTATTTTTTTCAATATAGGTGTATTATGGCCAATTGAACAAGAGTACAATAAAGTGCTGTTATACCTTCTTCAATGTAAACACCCAAGAAACACCTTTATCTTTTTGAAAACTACCCTAACCCCCTTTCACTTAATGCATCCAACAACCTTTTGACTTAACAGTAGACTAAATGCCTAACCCTAAACTTAACCTTAACCAAATTTTGACCTTAATCTTAAAACCAAGTCTTAACCCTCAAAACTTAACCCCTGTAACCCATTGGTGAGGACCAACCAATGTCTTCACTTCCCAAAAATGCTCTCCGTAGTAAAAGGCGTTCTCAAGTGCTCAGCATGTACAAGAACACACACACACACACACACACACACACACACACACACACACAATGCCTTATTTGCAATTTGCCCTCTGTGCCTGGCTAGTTGCCTTGTTTCTATTGCCCACACATGTATCACAGCACACATTCTGCTCAGTACAGTGAAGAAACTTGGGGCCAGACGGTTGGAAATAGTGTGAAAAAACAGGAGAAAGTGATGAAGCAGTGACAAAGAAGAATCGCATATTATACTAATGCACCATATATTTCATATGAAACTTAGATAAGGCAGTATACACAATGTTACACAAGCAAGCTGGAGAGCAGAGGCCAATTCATTATGATCTGGCTTGTAAAGTGAGTGCCCGACTGGTCGTCCAGGCCATTTTTGCTGTTCTGTCTATCTCTGCAGCATTTTGTCGTCTTACATGATTAAAACACAGTATAGTGATGACAAGGTATCGCTCTGCTCAGCCAATGTAGTGCAGTCTCACACATGAGAAAGGAAACATTTTACAATTTAAATAAATCACTTTCGTCCGCTTAAAAAAGAACTACCATTTAACATTCCAATGATGCGTTTGTCCATTTCTTAATGACCGTCTCCTCATCCTCCCTTGTAGTCCTCCACCTGGACTCATATCTGACCACACTGAGCCAAAATGTCCACTACTGAAAGTGCATTTCTCAAGCTACTTCCCAACCAAGCGTTTGTTTTACGTTACATTAAAATGTATTTTTTGGAGGAAAAAATGTGAGTATATGAAATTGCGATAATACTGGATATGACTGAACACTCGGTTGATGGAAGGAAGTGTCTCTGGAAGCGTTAAAAAAGCAATAAACCATTTTAACCCAAAACCACACAGAAGCATGAACCCCAGAGTTTTTACCGGTTTCCTCACAGAGCATTTGCCTTTTGGAGTTCGGTCAAAGGGCCAATCACAAGCGGGCGCTATTGGGTGCTATTTTATATTGTCGGTAGCTGGATAGAACTGCTGGTAGAAAAAGCCATGCAATCATGAACAGGTGGGGAAGGACAGCGGCACAAAGTATGTTCTGACAAACTTTCCCAGAATGCCATGTTCCACAGGATCCCCTGTAATGGGGGAAACAGGTGGGGTGCATTACAGGGCACGGATGGAGGTGGGAGGGGCCAGTGTTGTCCTCAGGTCTGGTCCAACCATTCGGCACGTTTAGGGGCCTTGCACGTGTGTACGTCCACAGACTCCTCGCAGTCCTTACACTCCACGGCGCAGCACCATTTAAACTTGCACTCACACTTGGTGATCTGCTTCACTCTGGTGGTGTCGTAGCCCCGCCCACAGCACATTACCTCGCAGCCGTCGGTGCCGCGCGACGTCTTGTTGCAGATGCGCCCGGCTGTGCCCAGGGAGCCTGGGAAAGGGGTCAGAATCATGTAATTAATTAAAGATAAAAGCAAGTGTGTCATCTGCAAAGACAACTAGCATCTGCCTGCCACTGAGGGTAAAGTGTATAGTTTTCTGTTGTTATGCCATCGTTCCTAAATAGCTACATCATGGATTTTCTTTTTAATAAATTCTTTCTCATTTTGATAGCCAGGAGCGCCAGGAGCGGTAATTGTGACCCTAAAGCTGGGATTTGACCTTAGTTGGGTAGATCCTTGGGCTTTGTGTAGTGTAGCACTCGACAGCGACTATTACTTAATCTGCTGGCATATTGTGTGTCTTATGTGACCGTCGTCCCCACAGAGATTAGTGCTGTTGTTTTATGTTGGAGGAGCTCCCTGTTAAAACTGCTACCTATCACAACATGCTGCCCATAGAACAACAGACCCACACACACAACTATGCAGTGTTGGTAGAGTGGCCTATGGTTACACTGCCTTTCCCAAGCCACTGCTCCCTTTGATGCCCCGTGTGTGTGTGTGTGTGTGTGTGTGTGTGAAGGTTAAATGGACAGTGGAGCGTGACAGACAGACAGGCTCTCACATTCGGAGGCCCTCTGTGCCCTCCAGCTATGCTTAGTTCAGACAGACGGAGAGAGGGACAGACTGTGATGGACAGAGAGAAGTGATTTTTAAATTTGCTGCTTTTGTCCCCAGGCTGTGGATTCCAGTGGGAAGGTGAGAAAAAAGGGGGATGGGGATCAGGGAATGAAGACAAAAGGGACAAGGAATTGGAAGAGCATCGGTAAAGAAAAATGTGTGGGAGTGAGTGGAGTTTTTCAGGTAACGTTTCACCCACCCTGTTTCATAAATCAACACCTCAACTTAAAATGCACATTTATCAGTCCCTCCAGTGAGTTGCAGATTCCCGAGAGCAAGAACCACCATTGCCAGTGAATTGTAGTACCGTAACAAGTAGATATTTCATCAAGTCACTGCAGCTTTCCAGTCATAATTACCATCAATAAGGCTATGTATATATGTCTATGTTTGTGTGTTGACAGAGAAACGGAGGTCAGGTGGTCATGAAACAACTATGTCCTCGGGGTACAAGGATATTAGCTTCCAGAGGCATCACACAGGAGGCCTGCTTTGTTATCTGACTTACACACACAGAAACGCACCACTCATGCATGAACATATACACAACATACGCAAAACACAACAGATAGTTGGGGTAATCCATCAACATCCATGAGAAACCACCTTCCTGGTCCTGTCAGTGGTTCCCTCTTAAGCGCCTCACCTGCAGATTTGTCTTGTAGGCAGTAATCCGGAGAGTTCTCAAAGTAGACCAGGTCGTTCTTGGTGGCCTTCCTGAAGGCTTTGTTAGCCACAGCGAAACCTGTCCCATCCTGATTCATGGTCACCTCGATGGCCCCATTGTATTTCCTCCGCAGGTAGTCTCCCGTCTTCCTGAAGTCGGACATGGCCATCCAGCAGGTCCGCAGAGTGCAGGAGCCACTCAGTCCGTGACATTTACACTCCAGCTTCATGAATCGCTTCACTGCCTGGGTGCAGAGAGAAAGTGCGATTGTAACCTATATATTTTAACTAGGCGAACCCCCTGTTGTGTGGCACCAGGGAAGTCAGAGTGGATTTTATAGGTATAGCGAGTGTGGGGATTTAGGCTTGATTGGAGGCCAATTTATATCCTGGGATTTTCAGTTGTGTTCCCTATCCACGTCCCTCCACATCTGAAGGGTATTTTTGTGCTGCATCTCCACGTATGAGTCTGGTTCCGCTAAAGGGTTCTTCCTGTTAAAGGTAAGTTTTTTCACACACTGGTTTTCTGTAACGTTCCTGAAGACAACCCTGATAATAACAAATGCTAAATCAAATCCAGTCAAACTCTGATTCAAGGGGTTCTTCTCGACACCTCACTTGTCATTTGCTGTCATCTACACTTACTGTTCTGCCACAGCGGTTGTTGTGAAGGTTCATCAGCGCTCGAGCATCTCGGACCGTCCTTTCCCTGGCATCTATGAAGGTTTTAGCGAACTTGATGCCGTAGTTGATGTTATCGCTGCAGCCGCCCCAGTCGAACTCCCCCCTGTCGTCTTGGGATCGCCCACGTTTGTGCGGGTCACAGTTGCAGTTCTTGAGCTCCCCTTGGCTGCAGGCCCTCGTGAGCGCGTACACAACTCCCGCCGAGGAGATGGCGTAGACGAATGCCGCTTCACGGCTGCCTAAGAAAAAAACACCCGGGAGAGAAATCACAACACGGAAAACCAGACAGTTAATAATCACACATTGCAGTAAATTCTTAAAGACGTGGAGAGCGAAAACTGCACAGCCAAAGCGTGAACATGGATACAGAGATACAGATAATACCATTACCAGACCTGGGTGTCCTGTCAGGACATGGAGGTGCAGCTGACGGGGGCACATCAGGCCTGATGTTGACTATAGGACAGTTCTGTTTAAATATTATCGTGGAAATAATCCTAGCTGCGGGGCTCTCGTCCGCTCACATAAATTGTTTAAATATGGACACACTGATACCCCATTAATCAACACTGGGGTGATGTCATGACAGGGTTTTTTTCTACATTTGCTGTGCTTTTCTGGTTCCTTAGTTCCTCAGAATATGACTCATCTATTGTGTGGCCAAAACTACATGAAGAATTAGATATAGTTTTTGGTCACAGTTGTTGCAGAATCCATGGGAATGAATGGGGGAAATTCACGGTTAGCGGAAGATTTTCTTTTTTCACTGGCATAAACAACATCTTCAAGTAATGATTAAATAAACTGTAAATGCACTGAGCCTATTAATGATCCCCCGAGGGGTCCACTCCACTCGAGCTTCATTTGAAGACAAGCTTTGGTCTAACGCTTCATATGCGATATTCCATTATATGCTTTGTTATTTCATCTTCTTTGCATGCAGATACCCAGACAAACTTAGAGATGATTCAGCTGTGCTTTTCAATTCCATCTATTCATGTCAAATTTTAACATTTATACACTCATTTGATCTCTCCTCATACACAAACTACACAACTATATGCATATTTATTGCCAAAAACAATGTTGAATGATTCTGATTTATTTTATAATGTCATTGCTAGTGACAGGTTGATCCTAGCACGCGTCAAATTGTCTCACGTGCCGTCTACTGCGTACGCAAATTCACGCACATCAATTTGTGTTTAAAATGAAAACACTGTCTTCCGAACAGACAAATTGTTGCAGCAATTAATTTTTAAGTGCACTGGCGCGGAAAACAGGGTTTCATGAAATTCAGCTACTACACAGAGGAATTTCAAAATATTGTTACGAAACCACTGGGGCCAAAACTGGGGCAACAAGCGAGTGTCTGAAAACAAGAAAGAGGGTTCACGCCGTAAACAGAACCAGAAGAGTCTGTGCGATTCTCTCCCTGCACTCGCCGGCGTGTCCCATTATATCTACGAGGTGAGGAGATCATCATACGGGTCATCACTCAAACCTGCGCTGTTTGCCTGACAGTCAGAATATCTCTCTAAATATTTACATCTGCATTAATGTTTATTCCTTTCCACCACACGCACCCACCCACACACACACACACACAAGAGTACCGCACACACACACACACACACACCTCTATCTCCATATCTGCTACTTTTGTTTCCATGTATCATTGGCCCCCCTCCCTCACAGGCTGCAAGCGGGACAGTAACAATTCAGGCGAAGTCACCAACATTAGATTGAGAGAATTAGTGTGAAAACATCAGATTAGTATAATGCCGCAGTCTTTAAAATGAGACAATGGACGCCAGAGGTCGGCAACAGCACCTTAAAAGTGAAATACTGCATCTGCTTTAGGAATGCAGAACTAATGATGGGCATGGTTGCAGAAATAATGGCTGATGGACAATTTATAGTAACCATTTAATGTTGCTGCGAAATAACCAGCTGACAGCGCAAAACTGTAGCTTATACCAGGTGTTTTTTACTAAAGAGCCCCTGTCCTCTGGTAATAAATAAAACTCATGATTCAGCTTGTCTGTTATTATAAACCCCTCCATATGGGGGAATTATATTTAATGTCTGCAGATACAGTTGGAAAATATGTACTGTATGTTAACACGCACCATTGTCTGCGTGCCACAGCGCACAGAGGTCTGGCAGGGGTGGAAAAACAAAGCTACAAGCCCATGGCTCAAAGCTGGTGTGTTTATTGACGAGGTGTAAGGCACTGCAACAGTCCATTAGCGACTATAAACATGGAGCACGAGCATACGTGAGTGCGGTAAGAGCAGAGAAAGAACAGAGTGAGAGACATGGGGACGGCAAAGGAGAGGGAGAGGTGAGGCAGCGGGAGCGAAGAAGGGTGAGAACGAGGAGGCAGATTAGGAACAGATGCGGTTACGGTCCAGGCTAGGTATCAGTGCGCTGCCAATAATCGAACACGCCGTGGCAGACACACACATGGACTTACTGCGTAGCAGGACACGTCCGAACACGGTGTGGTCACGGTCCAGCGTGCTGCAGTTCCAGCGGTGGTGCCTGAACTGGTGCTGGCACTCTCTGATCCACTCCTTGGTGCCCTCTCCAATCGCCTGCATGATGTCTGGGTAACGCTGGCACAGATGCCTCTGTTTGTTCACCAGTCCTGGGATGTTGTCGCAGATCACACGGGCCCCCAGTGCACCGATGTACCTGGTCGAGCAAGAGGGGGGTGGGGGATTTAAAAACTATCGGGATAATGGTGAATATGCACATTCTCATTGGTGGTGAAGGGCTGGAAGAAGAGCCGCAGCCCTCTGTGAGTCAGAGTTCACTACACTTAACAGTTTAAGGTTTGGAAGGTGGAGGGGAGTGGAAAGCATTTACTCTACTCTCTAAATAAATAAGCACTTAACCTCTCCCCACAAGACATGCGTTTGCATGTGTGGTTAAATGTTTCCCAATGGGATAGTTGAAATCGTGCCCCCACAAATCAGTGCGCAAAGTCTGGGGCCTCCAATAACCCTGTCAAACTAAGAGCCCATTTACTCAATCCACTCCTGTCTCTTCTGCTTTGCTGTCATCTTTCTTAGTTCTACCGGAATCAACCCCCTTTTTGATGGAAACGCGTAGAGCCGCTCGGTGCCCCAACACATATCAATGCTAATTTTACAAAATAGCGCCCAATTCTGTTGCGCGGGACTTTGGTGGGTCAGCCTGGAAGGTCAGGGAGCGAGGAACTGTGTGGTCGTTTTACGAGGGCAGGCGAGAGGACGGAGACTCGGAGCTCTCTGCTCCCCAGAGTGGGATTAGAGAAAGGAATAAGACCAGAGTGCTCATCAAAGGAAAGGGCCAGAGAAGCAGTTCACACTCCGTTTTCCCGCTGTCTCCGGCTCTCTGTTGGTGGACCTGTGGATTTTATAGGATAATAAATCAAAATCCACAGGTCTAAAACAACATGCTGTAAAACCCGGAGACCTTACTGTGAATCACGGAAGAAAAAGAAGTGGGAGCAAAGTCAGGACAGGACGGGTCCATAGACATCAGATGATTCAGTTTTCAGTTACATTGCCCCCTGACCTGTCGATATAAATACTAAAAAGATTATCAGCCTGGTTATCAATATGAATTAATTCAATTTTAGTGGGAAAACTTCTGCAGATTTTTTTACAATCATGGAGCAATAAAACAAAATATCAAAATGTAATTTCATAAAATGGAACCAAATCAACAAAGACATGGTTTTTTTTGGTCATAATTGTTTTGAACAAAGAGAATCATCCGTTTCCCTCATACATTGTTAAGTATTTCCTCAAAAGGCTGGAACATCCTATAATCATTTCACAGCCCCCGGGGTGTTAAAAGCCCAGATCTTTATATATCACCACTTACAGTACACCCACAGAATTTAAATTCCCCTAAAGCCAATAATGCCCGGCTGAAACCTCCATGCACACTCTTCGCACTACTCTCCGTTGCTGCATTTAATCTACACAAACTATTAGGCATTCCATCACCCCCTTACCCGCCCACACACAGACACTTCTCCTGTAAACACACTCACACTCGCACAGTTGCATGTACGTTATTTCCAAGCTAGTGGGATTTTTTTTCTTACCTCTTACCTATGCTCTAGATGGCTGGTTTTGGGGTATTTTTGAGAAGGAATTTAAGGGAATTTCATTGTGTGTGTGTGTGTGTGTGTGTGTGTGTGCGTGTGTGCATGTGTGGGTGCACGTGTGGGGTACCTGGTGAATTAATGAAAGCCCTGTTAAATCCAGCTGAGCTCAATCCACGTTCAGCCAAGATCACCCTCTTAAATTAGGCCTGGGCTTATTAAAACCTACCCAGTTGTTCTTATTATTGCTCAGCAAAGCAGGCCAAAAAAGAAAAAAAGAAAATCAGACATAGAAAAAATGAAACTAAATTCTTGACTTTGCTCGCAGTTTCCCAGCTTGTGTTCTGTGCTCACGGTCCTTTTCATTCTGCATTATTCAGTGTTTGATTCAGGAGTTAACTGCAGTTTTCTTTTTTTAAAATGACAGGCTCCATAAACAAATGATAAGAAAATAATCTAAATGGGAAGGCACTGCCAGTTACTCAAACCTAAATGATAGTTTAATTATTTTACGCCCCAGCTTGCCCCATACAGGTGTAGTAATCACACCAAATAGGCCGATACGTTCATTAATGAGCTGAAAATTCAATGCTAATTTCTCGGCAACGTGCAACATATGTTCTCCATGTAGAATGGAGAGGAGAAATTATTATTTTAATTTAATATGTTACATTTGACTCCTGTAGTTTCACTTATTTCACTCGTTTTCCTGTTCTAAGATGGTCAACAGCTAAAATACCAATTAATTGGTCACTAAAAAAGAAGGATAAAAGGCAGCAGTAGAAAAGGCCTGCTTATTATATATTGGACCATTTTTCAAGCATGGTGTTGACTTGAAACAAAATTATTTACAGTATCATTTTGTGTGGGGGAAATGTTTCCTTGGGCCTCTATGTTGGAATTTTCAGGTTCCAATGAAAGTGAAGTCCAGTTTTAGTTTGTAATAGCCAATGAAAAGTCGTGATGTTACTGTTGTAACAAGTTTTCTGTTTAATTTCATTTTTTTCCCTAATCAATAGACAAATACATAGAATAAAAATTGGCCTTCATGAATTTGGAGGACAGGTAAGCCAAAGGTGTGTCCCGCCACACTCACCACCATGAGGAGTCCGCTCTGGGCGTCAGCAGCAGCAGCAGCAACAGACACGCACAATAAATCCTGGAACTTTGGCATGAAGGAGTCCGGGAGTCGGAGAGTTTGGATGAAGAACCAGAGCTGCGAACGCGGCTTGACCGCAGGCTCACAATCCTGTTTAACCCCAACATGTTCTGCGTTTATTTAAGGCACCCCAAAAAAGTCCAAGTTTATCAGGGGGAGCTGATTAGGAAACGTCCTGGTCTCATTATCCACTGCGCGGCTCCAGATTATAATCGCGACTGTCGGGACCGTGAGGAGCGCGTTTTTTGTGCCATGTGCGCACCAGCCCCTCCGCTCCGGGCTGCTCTACCTGACAAGACGAGCAACACGTGTCCGCTAGTTCACCTCCCCTGACTGCAGCCCTAAACACCGATCCTGGACTTTTAGCCACTTTAGAGGCGGGAATCCGAACCTCAGCTGCAGCTTGGAGTTGTTGGATGTGAGGCGCGCTGCGGTCGGGGCGACTGCGTGACTCTGCTGGGTCGGATGCTCGCACTGCCTCCCCTTTATCAGCGCGCAGTGGACAAGCAGAGCTGGGGGGGGGGGCTGCTGACAGCTTCTCTCGCCCATTGGACAAACGCAAGGGTTACAGGGTTTGCCTGCAGGATGATATAATGGATGGATGGATGGATGGATGGATGGACGGATGGATGGACGGATGGACGGACGGATGGACGGATGGATGGATGGATGGATGGATGGATGGATGGAGAGTGTAGGACGATGACTTGCCTGAAATGAACATGACTGAAAGAAAAGATCATTAGTCCATAATAATGTCAGTCTTACGTGAGAGAAAAGTATCTATCTATCTATCTATCTATCTATCTATCTATCTATCTATCTATCTATCTATCTATCTATCTATCTATCTATCTATCTATCTATCTATCTATCTATCTATCTATCTATCTATCTATCTATCTATCTATCTATCTATCTTTCATATCACATGTCCTTTAACTATTTAGCAGGAACATCTTACTTTGCATAAAATAAAAATATGGGATTGTTTAACTTGTTATTATGAGCAAATGTGTGTTTAAATATTTGTCACGCTCGCAATTTCGGCCCAGGCTGAAATAAAAGTCTGTTCTAAATAAATAAATAAATAGAGAGTGAAAGGGAAAGAGAGGGAGAGAGACAATACGGGACTGCCCAGGAGAAGAGAGCCAAAACCATTCGGTGCAGCAAAATCTGGCTCAAATATGAACCACATGTGTCAAAAGGAGGACTGCTGAGACAATGCTTCCATAACAGACACACACACACACGCCATTGTTCAGAGCAAGGTGACCTTCCATACTTGACAGGTTTACTACTGTCATCCCGTGACATCCTTAAATTTCTGACACCTTCCATTGTCCTTGAAGGCCCCCAAACAACTTGCTTTTCTGTAAAAAGATTTTTTTTTTTTTTGCAAGCTCAAAAATGACAGACTGGCCATTATTTCTGCCAGTTTATACACCCGTAGGTTTAAACCTGTGTGGCCTTTGTGGTGAAGCATTAAGAATCCCACTGTTGATTCAGCTGACCCAGTAACACTCACAAACAAGTGAACAATCAGGAAAATCCCTGTTGGAATTAAAATTATTAGAATTAGCTCAAGCTGTCGCAAACTGTTATTCCATCAAAAGCTCGAGGAAACAGCTCTATTATGTGCCAAAGCCGCAGTTGAATCTCGAAGACATTTGTATTTCTGCGTCTTTAGAACGGGGCGCCCTGGCTGGAGCGGGAGCTGCGAGAGGCTGCGAGGCAAAGGCGCGGGCGAATATTTGCACGCCGCAGCTTAGCTTACAATTTTCTGCTAAATCAAAAGGAATTAGTGAAGCACAAACACGGCTGAGTTATGCTCTCTCGTGGGGCTGGAGTTGGAACAGACTTTCTCTCCCTCTCTCTCAGCCTCTGAACTTGACCCCAGCTTTCTCCTCATAAACAATAACAGAGTCAAGTGCCTTATGTCAGTCGGAGGAAAAGTTTGCCTGACGTATAAGCTCCAATCTGGCAACGGGCTACTCAGAGGAAAAGTACTGTCAGGGGGTTTTGAATGAATTCTGGGGTGAAGGAGGTATAAAGGTGAGGTTTACAGAGGCCATGGGTTTTTGCTGTAATCCAGTTGATTTCTGTGTTGATACATTTAATCACTCACGATTGTTTCTGAATGGAAAGTTGCAGAGAGGGAAGGCGACAAGCTGAATGAAATAAGGACAAAGCAGAGGTGGGCTACGTGGACGGAGGGCCGAATAATGCCTTGGGCAATCCTTGGATGAGCTCAGCGTGTATTCCTATCCTGTGACAGGCTGGAAGGTGGGAGGATGGCCAGACATCAGAGCAGCAGAGTTCCCACACGGACGGGGCAAGCGCAACATTTTGCAGGTCGCGGGGAAAGATGGGGTTAACAGTCGGCAGGTGAAAGGCAAAGCAGAGGGATTTATAAAAAAAAAAAAAGTAGAACATGAAAGTCTTCAAAGTGCGTCGCGTGGGCTAAATTTACGAGGGATGATGACAATTGCTGTAGTTAAATACTCAGGTTCTGTTAGAAATAAGTTATGACAGACTGAGAAAATTGAGGTCAACTCAGCAAACAAGTGCGTGCATCATAGATACAAATAGGAGAAAAGTTGTTTACTTCAGTGTTTAGCTGCATCATTCCTTTGGGAGAGTAAAATGCTAAAGGCCAAAAACATTCGTCGGTCTGGATTTAATGTGATCAAAATGCTTCCATGTTGGATTCTGTGCACCATTAATCCTTGTGGAATGACATATTGTAGATGTATTTAGAGGAATGTGTGCAACACCAATAAACAATGATGACAAAAAGACCCGAGAAGCTGCCCGGGCGACCCTCATCCGAAAATCCAGCAGCATTATCTTTAAAGCTAATTAAAGGTCAGAATAACATCAGAGAGCCTAAAAATACCCTGTCCTTCAGGAGCAGACTCACCGCAGCGCACACGTGTGCACAGAGAATCAGATCAGTTATAATTTATTGCGCAGTAAAATTAGATGTGCCTAAAGAAGCGGACAGCCTTGGACCAATGCTGCAGCAGCAGGTCTCCAGAATCTTCTTTGGAAGAAAGTTTGGCGCCATCTCAGAGGAGGTGTTGGAGCCTGTCGTCAGCATGAGGTATTCACACTGAGGGTGTGTATATGTGTGTACGTGTGTGTGCAAACGCACAAAAACCCAAACAAATTAAAACACTGCTAACATTAGCCACGGAAAGGAAAGACTTTACTTCTGTGTCACTAAGATAACCTTTAACGCTTTAAAGCTGCTCTGAAGTCACAGTTGCTGCAACGGTGATGGTGTGAACACGTGTCCATAGGCTGCCATCGGGCCGTGCAACCTCAGACCGCGCACGCACACTGTTCTGCTCAAGCACACACTTGAGATGCGGCTGATAGAGACGACATCAAAGTGATGTATGGCAGCATGACCCCGTTGACATGTTACACACCTCTAGCACTTCTTAGGAAGAGGCAGAATGCTGATATGCAATCAGTCCGCACATATAATTGGGATTGCACAACTCATACCGGAGGGGTGGAGGCATTGATTTTAAAATGAATTCTAGGAAATGCGTGTCACGTTTGCAGGGTGCTGATCATTAATAGTGCCCAGAGAGTAATCGCTCCCGTTTGGAGGAGCTTTATGCGGAGTAGCTTCCTGTTTGTGTTGGGAGGTGTCTGTGTGCCGTCCACTGGGGAGGCAGTCACATGGCTGATGGACAGTGAATCAGTTAATTCGTGTGTGTGTGTGTGTGTGTGTGTGTGTGTGTGTGTGTGTGTGTGTATGTGTGCACCATGATAGATTCATGTTGTTTGTATGAACTCCCTGCATATTTACTTACAGAAAACACTTTTTAACCTACTACAGACTCACAGCTAAGACTCAGTCAATCTATTATTTGATCTTATTGCTCATAAATGTTAATGGTAAACGTGATAAATGCAGCTAATTTAAGGAACGGTGGGCCAAAGGTTGTGTACCATGTAGGAAACACAATAATCTGAAACAGCATGAGACATGCTGTAGTTTGTGATGGACGTTCTTTGGTTATTTCTTGAGAGCTGCGTGGTGTTTTAGGTTGTTTTAGGTTGTTTTAGGTTTCTGATGCTGGGCCAAGTTTTGGCGAAGGCTGTTAGTTTGATCAGAAGTCCCTCCACGCTCAGAGTGATGAGAGCAGGATTTAACAGAGAGCAGGTGCACTTGAGACGGTCGGGTTGGGCCTTTGAAGCGAAAGCCAACTGGGATCCTGGTCTATGCCTGACCTGGAGCCAGTATACACACACACACACACCCACACACACACACACACACACACACACACACAATTAACACTCTCTTTTAGTTAGTAAGTGTTTACTTACAATTTACTTACACATTTTTACGAACAGCTTCTTTTTAACTATTGGGAGCCAAAAAAGAGAGGACATGACGTGAAAAATCAGATCATTTTCTGCACAAGAGCCCTCAAATCTGATTTATTTTCCTGTCCTTGGCGCCGCTCTGTGATTTAAGTGGCTGTTTGGTGCTTTCATGGTTTGGATTTGGACTTGTATGAATTGCAGACACGGCAGCTCTCCAGGCCCTGGTGGACTCCTGCCTCTCTGTCACTCATTTCCACTATTCCCACTGGACTTTCTTTTGTAACCTTGATTAATATAACTATAAATAACAACAATATAACTACTGGTCTTTGTAGTACAGGTCTCAGAATCGGTTGGCACTAGTTCTTCAAGCCTCTCTGAGACCAAAGATGTGGCCTGTGCCGACATCCATACTGTAATTTATCTTTTTATTTTTCCTGATTTGACTTGACTGTTGGCCTCTGTATTGCATTTATTTGGGCTAACAGGTTGGCTGGGACCACTGGCATCAACAGTAGGTCTGCTGATGCGAAAGATCTTGGTGGATGTTGGGGTCTCCTGACAGACAGCCATGAACTTACGGGAACAATAACTGTATTTAGGAGAGCTTTAGTATGGCTATATTCTAGCAAATGGGTGAATGAGCACCTGTAGGGGCATAAACTAACGGGCAGCGTCAGTCTGCATCATCTCCTGAAACAAGGCCAAAACTTTGTTCCGATCAGGCTGCTGAAAAATTTGATTTATGACTTTGGATGAAACAGTTTCCTGTATTGACAGGTTGATGTCAAACACACTGATCTGGACTCAGTGCTCTCGTTTGATTTAACGTCTGCCTTTTGGAAATTCCTCAGGAGTCAGTCGTCTCCACTGACTAGCGGTTGTGTCTTTCTTTAAAAAAACAAACCCAAAGCATTCAGTCTTTTCACCAGAGTCATACATGTTGTCGTGGCAGTCTAGTACGTTTTGAAATGTACCTCGGTATTCCAAAGTTTCAAAGAATAATTTCAAAGCTCAGCAGCCCGGCAGCGCCGTATCAGTGATGCCTTTAGAGCTCTATAAGCTGAATATATGATCTCACTGTGGTGTTGGATGCTTCACAGGCATGGCCAAAGTCAATTCACTTCACACTCCACACTTGCAGCCTCTTGGCAGCTCAAATAATGATACATGTTTAAGATATTAGAAATTCCTTTGTCTTCATGTGATGAAATATACATGTTGACCTGTGTACAAGTGTTGACAAGGCTACATCATCAGTGCAACAAAGAAATTAAAGGTTGCGCCATCATTAACCTCCCTGTTGGTAAATTACATCTGGCTCCTGTAAGCTATAAGCACCAAGAAAAAAAAAGTAGTTTAAGCCTAAGCATTCTGACCCCCATTTATCCCAGTCTGCCCAGTACCAAACCAATTGAAGCCAGCAGAAATGAAGGGGCTCAGACAGAGGTTGATATTCCTGGCAGAGGGAGTAACAACAGGCCATCCGCTGTGTCTGACACAGAACATTAAATCCATAAACCCTGTGGATACCAGTCTGCTGGGCCAGTACTAATATGTCTGAAACAGAGTAGGGGGTGTTATGGGCTGCAAGAAGTAAATAGGTCTGATTCATTCTGTATGTGAAGATCGGCAGCTCCAGAGCTGTGATTCTCAGTCGCAAGTGGGTGGATTGCTCCCTCCATGTCAGAAAAGTGGCTTCCTGAAGTGGAGGAGCCTGTCTGGATCTTGTTCACGAGCGATGGGAAAGTGCAAGAAGAGTTGGTTGGGCCCAGGTTCTGCAGTGATGCAAAAAGCTGGAGTCCCAGCAGTCTTTGCGATGCCTTGTGGCCTTCCATATATCCTCCTGGCTGATGCGCAAAAGGACGCTCCTGAAACCATAAACAGGATATAAGGGATGATATGACATAAGCAGCTACTCATGCACAACATCTAAACAAATCGACAAGCACTCTGGGTTCGGAGGCGTCTCCGCAGAAGCTGCGAGTCAGTATCCAGCAATTATGCATGATGGTTATGTCCGCTGACACGCACTTGAAGCATGTCCTGCCAGAGTATGAAGCAACAAAATGACAAAAGCAGTGGAAAACTTCCGTCTCCCCATCGGAGCCTGAAGTTTAAAGTCATCTTTCCTAGAGCCGTTGTTGCTCTAAAGCCGACGGGAGTCTGTCTCAGGCTTTTCATTTCCTGCCCTGATAAATCCCGGACAAGCCTCTTGATTTCAGCTTGGGTGGGATGGATGAGCACTTCAATAACTTTAGTATTATCGTGCAACATCAGAGAAAAGAAATCACTCAGAAGGCTTTGACAAGATGAAACATACTGCTCACTCTCAGAGATACACACCACAGACACACGGGTGCCTCAAATGTTCTTGAGCAGCATAAATTTGATTTTACAACAGTTGTATTGTATCCAACCAAAGCATTCCAGCAGGAACACACTTATTATCTGCTATCACCAGATACAATATGTGGGAAAACTGACCCTTATTAAACTGCTACTGCCAATGATATTAGCCAAACACTTTAATCCTCATCGCTAACTGAAGTTATCATGCTTACCAGGTATCCCCTAGCATCCATAGACGCTACAGTCATAAATTAACTGGCTGAAGCTATCATTTGTCAGCAATTTTCTTAATTTATAGTTTGTTGTAAAGATCTTTGATTGAAAGACCCCAAAGTTTCTTCTCATTGGAGCATCTCCTCCTGCATGTCTTGTCATACACTTATACACTAAAAGAGCTTTGTAATTTTTTTCTTCTTATTGTTGTTCTTCTTCTTAACCTAAGCAGTTTTACTGATGGAGCTGATGGGAGTTCAGATGAAAGAACAGAGCAGGAACTCATCCCTGCTCCTGCACCGAGCTGCTGCCTAAAAACATCCTCACTCAATTATTCCGCTCATTGAGCAATTTCGACCTCATGCCAAATTAATACAATGGATAATAAATACAAGGGCAAGATGATTGCAGTGGTTTATTTGGAGAAGGTTGTTTGTGAAGCACATGACATTAATTCTGCTTTCAGTGTGAGCAACTTCACAAGTAAACATCCCCAGAACAATGAACAAGTAAGAGCGTAGAGTAGGAGAAAGGGAGGACTGTGCGAATGCTGGACATCAGACCAAATGGGAACCAGAGAACACTGTGAAATGTCAGAACTACTATAGATTTATACTTTACATGCTCCCCTGAGGTGCACCACACATAGACCGGTTCTGAACACAAGAGGGGATGAGGGGGAAAAAATTCTAGTCATGCTTCAATTGGTGCAACACAATTAGGCAAAAAAGGCCTAAAAAAGATGACTGAGAGATGCCGAAGTGGAGAGCGAGAGGAGAAAACAGCCAGATCAGCTGGGTCTTATTTAGATCGAGTACAGTGAGCGGAGGGTTGAGAGGAGGTCGAAGGGCCGTGCATGTGCTTCACGCTCACGCCAGACTGCAATGGGTGGGCTGCACTCCTCACTTGCCGCACTGTATGGTTCTTCAGGGAACAGGAGTGGCGTGGGAAAAGAGTTCTGGTGATGATGTTGGTCAGTTGAGTCTGTCACGCTGATGGTGCACAGGTTGCACTCTCAACTCTAACCTTATCCAGTACCAGTGGGGGCCCCATCACCCTACAAGTCCAGGTACCTATGAAAAATAGTCATTTTGGAAAACAGATGCATGCGATAGTGGTGCAGCAGGGACCATATAAAGCCTCCCAGAATCATGGCAACTCTTTGACCTGCCCAGACTGTAAACCAGTTGGGCATACAGGACATGTGGTGGTTCTACCAACAGAACAAATTCGACGGCTTTGATTCTAACCACCCATTCAGTACCGCCACCAGCGTACAGCTGTTGTTCGATTGCCACAGTTTGCCGCACCGCAGGCAGCTTGTTGAGAACGCCGCATGACGCCACCAACTGCGGGCTGCCTGACACACATGATGGCTAACAGAGCGTGGAGCTGCGGACTGTTACTTTGACTGGAGACTGGTCTGAATTAGAGCCCCCTCGTCCCCCTCGGCGGACCTCAGACCCTGATCCAAATCTAACTCCCTTGTAAATCACAGCGGACCGGGTGATTTCTGAATCCTGACGTTTGCTTCTTTTCACGAGCCAACAGGCCTCTTGCTCTCTCTCTCGGCCCGCGGTGACGTATCAGGGGAGATGCGTGCGGATGCCCGTCACCTGCGCAGAGTTAACTCTGAGAAGCTGATACATCGCTCAGTTAATCCTCCATGCCTAAAATACAATGTCTCCACTAAACACAGCTGTAAAGCCTTTATGGGTGTATCAACTACGCTTTAGCTCTGCATCAAGATCAATACCGATCTGATTGTTCTCAGCTGCAAATATTTCACGATGCCTCATAAACGCCTCATTTAGAGAAAATGGTTGGCATAATCGCATGCGAGTAGTTTGACATGACTTGAACAGGTGGCATGTGTGTGTGGTCACTCACTGTTGGTGGTATGCACCAGCTAGAAGGGCTCGGCAGCCTTATCTGTGCTCAATGGCATTAAAAGGTCATGTGTGCGGGCAGAATGTGCGCGCGGTGCAGTTCCAGCAGAAGCACATCCAGATGTGCACTAGTATGCATGCGTGCAGAGGTCTAATGGCCCACAGTGACTTTCTCTGATCATAGAGAGCAAGACTTCTGCATTTCCCTCACAGGAAGACCCCATTATGCTGCGTGCATCAATAAAACGGTCCCCCCTCCCATCTGCCCCGTGGCTCCCGATAGCCATCGCTTTCCCTCGCTGGGTTCCTACTCATGCTGCACTGGGACAACTGCCTAACCACCCCCCAGAGGAATGGCGTAATGGAGTTACCCGTGTTTGCGCAGCAGATAAAACGAATTTATCCTCACTTACCGCCAGATTCCCTTCATTGCTGCCAGGCACATTTTAAATATGTTCAGTAGTGCCAAAATTGTGGTGCATTCTGGGCATTTGAAGTGGACACAGGAGGCAAGTGTGTGTTGGTGCATGCGCAGGGAGGTTCTTTGACCCAATCACACGTCTGACTTTTTGAATGCAATTCAATAATGCTGTGATTTCAAGTATGGAGGATAGAGTCGAAAACATTTTCCAGAATTTATCCAGTTGTGGGAAAATACGTATTTCCAGAACATTTGTCATCGCGTGCAAACAAGTGGCCTTTGCTTGCAAAATAATATGCGTGAACAAGCAAAAATGAAGTCTAGCAACAGATTTATCATGTTTTAGTGGACCGAGCATCATCAAAAAGATTGTTCATGAAAGTGGCTGACAGTTGTGTGGACTCCGCTGAAGGTGCTTGGTAGCGCCCTTTGCTAGCGCGGAAAACAAAGAGCTAGCAATTTGATGGATGTGGCGTGAGCAGAGATGTGCGAGGATGCAATGCTGTGATGTCTTGCTGTCCTGGGACTCAAACTTGGAGCCTCTGTTTTGTTGCTGCTGAAGTCATCTCATCATGATATTATAACGTAGATAGATAAGTCTGACCTGGCAGACCGCTCCAGCCATTATTCTTCACAGCTTGTGTAATTCCACTGGAAAGCTCTCTCAATTACAAGGCAGCGCGTCAAACCAGCCTCTTTTTACGTGTATATATTTGGCTTATAATGGCTTATATTGCAACTGTCCTATGACAGCAAAAAATGCCATAAATTGTATTTTGATTTCAGCTTCAGGTCATCCAACTTTCTCGCACTATATGTGGTTCTAATTATACTGCTGAAACTATTGTGTATTATGTAGCAGTGACAGAAGGACATTTAGAAATGTGTTTTTGCAGGTTTGATTAGAGCTAAAGACTCAAATGTGATTATTACAACGGTGAACCCACCAGCGCGACAGCCACTGTGGGCTAATGAGCTTATCTTGTTTGTCTTATCTTTCACTGCTGAGTGTGGGAAGATGTAATAAAGATCCAGCCTTCAAACTCTGTTTACATAGAACAATCTGAGCCCGACTTTATAAACAACCAAAACTAGAGAGGCAGTAAAACACTTCCTCATTGTAAAAAGTACCTAAAACTCATTATCAAATAAAACTGCCATGTTGTAAAATGTAAAGGTAAAATATTGGCCACCAATAAAAGCGGTAAAAGTGTTTGATATGAACAGCAGTGAATACACATGAATACTCAAAAATGCAGGAAACAGCACCAACAATTCTGAGAAAAACATAAATCTTATGTCTCAAAACAGCCTCAAATAGTTAGTGGCTAAGGATAGGATTGGGGTTATGGTCAGGGTTAGAGAATAGGTGTTAGTGGTTTGATAAGTGTTTATGGTTTGGGTTTAGGTTGAAGGTGAGGGTTAGGGCTGTGGATGGGGTTGGGCTTTAGGGTATACGGTTAGGGTTAGGGTAGATTAGGTTAGGGTTTAGGGTGAGGGTTAGGGCTGGGGTTGGGGTTTAGAGTTTAGGTTCAGGGTTACGGTTTATGGTTAGGTTAGGGTTAGGTTTTAGGGTCAGCATTTAGGTTTAGGGTTAGGGTTGTGGATGGGGTTGGGCTTTAGGGTATAGGATTAGGTTAGGTTAGGTTAGGTTGGGATAGGGTTTAGGTTTAGGGTTACGGTTTATGGTTAGGTAAGGTTAGGTTAGGGTTTAAGTTCATAGTATTTAGGGTTTGGGTTAAGGTTAGGATTGGAGTTTAGGGATAGGTTTTAGGTTTAGTGATTACAGTTAGGGTTAGGATCATGGTATAGGGTTAGACTAGTTTCAGATTAGGGGTTAGAGATTAGGTGTTATGGTTTGGGTTAAGGTTTGCTGGGGGTTTGTGTTAGGGGTTAGAGGTTGGGTTTTTTGGGTTAAATGTGTTAGCTCTGGCCAACTGATCCAAAGGAGGAGGTTCAGTGGAAAGGCTGCAGTCCCCCCAATGGAGATCCAGGTTCAAGCCCAGGCCCAGACAGGCAGAGAAAGAGGGTCTTACCACACCTGACAGCTGAGCCATCAAAAATTGCTTTAAGAGAATAAATAATTCATTTTTTGGTGGTTATTAAATAGATAATAAATGAAACAACAAATAAATTGTTTATTTAGGGTTTAGGGTTAGAGGTTAGGGTTAGGGTAACCTTAACCATAATGTGTCTTTTTCCCCATCTTTTTGTCATTCCTCCCTGTTTCCCCTTTCTCTTCCTCCATAACCTGGCCAGCCATCATTAGGAGCGCCCTCCATATGAGCTAGTTCTGTTCAAGGTTTCTCCCTGTTAATGGAAGGAAGAATGAGGTTATCCTGCTACAGTTGCTTTTTGGGGGGTCAGGCTGTGGGCTTCACCAAGAAAAAATCCTGTTTTCAACAGTCTATTTAAATAAAATAAAATTAGACTGAATTAAAATGTGTTTTTGAAAGTTTGATTAACATTAACACTAGTTAAAAGTAACTAAAGAAAGAAATGGAAAAACCTCAGTTAATTTGGGGTAAATGTCCTCTTTTTACCTTCTGTCACTGCTACAGTAAAACTGCTCTTCACAGCAAGACCGTTAAACATCTTGTCATTTGTCCCTGTCTGTTTACGACCCTGCTGACCAGGGTCGTGGAGGTTGTGTGTGCATTTGCGTGTGTGTTTAACTGCCTGACAGTGTTAGGGAATGTGTGATGGAGGGCTCACAGGCGAGCTGGCCGACGATTTCATGAAGGAAAAACACAAAAACAAGAACACAGGCAGAGAGGTTCGACCAGATCAGAGTTTTCGTCTTGGAAGTCGGAGCTGTCTGCTCCGATTAGGGAGACGGTTACCATATCGTAGATGTTGATAGTCTCTGCGGTGGAATTGACATTCCTGGTTAGTTCCACTGATTCTACTGGTGGCTGGTCCATCTTTATCCTCAGGAGGGAAGTCCCCACCCAAATCCTCATCCATCCATCCATCCATCCATCTATCTATCTATCTATCTATCTATCTATCTATCTATCTATCTATCTATCTATCTATCTATCTATCTATCTATCTATCTATCTATCTATCTATCTATCTATCTATCTATCTATCTATCTATCTATCTATCTAATATTACTCTTCATGTACTGCATTAGCAGTACATGACAAGATGTAGAATAATTGACATGACAAGTTCTTTCCTTTATCTGTCTGTCTTTATCTGTTCTACTGTTGTGCTCCTCCTCTTTGTTCACCTGTCTCCCACCACCTATTCCCAGAATGACGCACGTGGAACCCCCTTAGAGAGGGCGGCAGAGGTCATATACCAAGACCCAAAAATCTCTGGCTCCTGAGGTTGCAGATGTTCCCTGGACCCCGCTGCTGGCAGGTTACAGCGCCATTCTGGCGAACATTGAGACGTCCTGGGATGCATGCTTCTGAACTTACCTACAAGGATGTTTCACAAGAGGCCAGCTGGGAAGTCAGAGGGAGCCAAAAGGAAGGTGAGGCGGGTCAAAAAGAGAAGATCGACAGGAGGGGTGGATGATATTGATAACACATGGGGTAAGATGAACAAAGTTCTTGTTTTATAATGGGAAAGTGTAGGTTGATCTGAGATGAGAAGTGACAGTATTTACCATAGCAGTCAATGCTTCTTTTGGTTGTTCTTTCAGCTAAAATTTGTTTTGTTGAATTAGCTCAGCTTGAGCAATGACACCAATAAATAACAACAATTTGAGACTTCAAAAACTATAAACCTAACAGCAACAATGGAAATATAGATGATGAAGTCTCTAATTAAACATATAATTGTATTTTCAGATAAAATGTGCTCTATCTCTATATCTTCTAAAATAAATCATGGATCAACCTTTTTAATAATTGACAAAAGAATTGCGCGGGTGATTTAATGCTTCATGTAAAGTAGCTTCTTCAATTTTTCACCCCTAACTTGCACCCCAGCTCAATATTGCCACCTCCTGACATAAATGTTTATTTCGACACTTAAACGTGGGTAATACCTGATGGCTAAAAAAAACCAACTAAAAAAGTTTGAGCGTTAATATTATTTATTTTACATTTATGGAGGTGGCTAAATTTGCCAATCATTATGTAGTTGCACTATGTGAATAAAATCCTGACACCTTAAACTAAACAGAAACGTCTAACGATATTGTTTTTTTATTATTAATGTGTACGACTATAATATTTCATTTGACAAGACGCCTTGGAATTTCACTCCTAATGCGACACGTTCGTCAGAAACTGCAAATCGATCAAAATAATGTATAACCACGTACGCTAGGGGGCAATGTTGTAAAAGCGTAACATTCGTATTCGAAACTGCACCACGAAGAAGACAGCAGAGCAGTAGAAGAAGAAGAGTCTCCGGCTTTTGTTTATACCTTGATTATCTGTAGTTTTAGTCATTTTCGATCGATGAAGTTGCTGATATTTAGTGACAGGCCTTCACAATAAGTAAGATATATTTATGTTGGTTTCAATATTATAATGAATTGTTGGTGATTGAAGAATAGTGGACAGTGGAATAATTTAATCCAGTCCCTCTCTGGCAGGTATTGTTGGTCCAGGTATTGTTGCTATTCGCCAACCTTACTCAATATTACATTCATTATTTTTTTCTCCTGGCGGTAAATAAAACTAGATGCCAGCGTTTTACTTGTTATCAAACACAATTTAATGGTCTGTAGTACTATAGACTTGTTAAAATCTAAACAATTATTAAGTACTATGTGCATTTGATCAGAAGCGATCATCGTTTACGCGCCTACATTTTTATCTAGGAATGGATGGAAACACAGAAATGCTGCGTGGCAACGTTACTAATGATGATGATGGTCATGATGAGGGCAGTTCCTGGGTGTCAGTGTGTCCCAATGGTCTCTGGAAAGTCCAGCAAAAGCGATCCAGAGGCATTCAAAGTATGGTTTCCATTTCTGTTTTCTCTCTTGGTTATCATTTTATGAAAGGTAAATACGATGTTATTTTTCTCTTAAATCTCTAGGTATTTCCAGTGATTGTCCAAGATTGGGTTCTCTTTGCCAAGTCCGAGTGAGGCTGAAAGCTGAAGATGACGCTGATAATTTGGTTTCTGAACAGAGAAATGAGGGGATTTCAGCCCAGCGTGCACAACCATTCCCTGAGATGACAGAGGCCACAGCATTCTCTAGGCGTCAGGACTGTGTCATTCAAGTCCCAGTCGGTGACTGGACCACAATTCGGTTTGGAGAGGGTCAGTGTGATATCACAGAAGCATGTGTGGAGAGGATGAGACCCGGAGAAACATCTGAGGTGAGACTATAGACATGACATTACTCATTTTAACACACTCATCAACTATGAGAATGATCTAATTTTCAGATTTTGTCAGATTCTGATTTCCACAGTGCCAAATGGATCAGGTGTGTCTATTACCAAAGCAGCTAAGGAAAACCTGCCATTGCGTGCCACAGTTGAGCTCAGAGCCTTCACACCAGGCAAGGAATCGTGGGAGATGACTCTGTGTGAAAAGTGGGGGTGGGTGAAATCTCACAAAGAGAAAGGTGGTGTGAGATTTAGGAGTGGGGATGTGTGGGGTGCAGCTGACAGTTACAGTCGAGCCCTCAAACTCGTCATCACCATCCACGGCCATGTTGGAATGGTGAATGCACAAGGACAAAATCCTGACACAGTCTCACTGGACAGTGGAGACCAAACACACCTTCCCTCTGCAGATGAAGTCAGAACAACCAAAGCCGAGCTCCACTCCAACATGTCCTTATGCCAACTTAAATTGAATCAGCCAGAACGGGCAAGAACCAGTGCATCTAAAGCCACTCAGCTGGAGCCTGGGGGTGCAAAGGGCTGGTACCGACTTGGACAGGCCTGTCAGATGATAAATGAACTAGAAGAGGCCAGGCAGGCATTCAAGAAACTGCTGGAATTACAACCAGAATCACCTGCCGCTTTGAAGGCACTTAAAAACATTGCAAGCAAAGAAAAAGAAACAAATGCGCTGATGGGTCTTAGGCTCAGTAAAATGTTTAGCTGAACAGTAATTTGGGTCAATGCTGTTAAATAATAAATTCACTCACTTGTGTAATGTAGAAATGCATTCATCCCCTCAGAAAAGGTGTTGTCTATGCACCGTTTTCTTTCTACTTTATTAGTCTGCTGCTATTGTGACACATTAATGAATGTGATGAATAAATAAAAACGTTTAGTCTCTTCAGAAGTGAGTCGTGACTGAGTAGGTGGCGACCAGCAGGTGTCGCCATGCACAAGGGAATGTCATAGAAATGACCGCGTGTCAGCAAAATGCCGAAACCCGGGGTTTGAACCAGGCACCTTTAGATCTTCACTCTAACGCTCTCCCATTCCAGCCAATCATCTACGCAATTCAATCTTTCACCAGCCAATCATCTGCGTGATTCAATCTTTCACCAACCAATCATCTACGCGATTCAATCTTTCACCAGCCATTCATCTGCGTGATTCAATCTTTCACCAACCAATCATCTACGCGATTCAATCTTTCACCAGCCAATCATCTACGCGATTCAATCTTTCACCAACCAATCATCTACGCGATTCAATCTTTCACCAGCCAATCATCTGCGTGATTCAATCTTTCACCAACCAATCATCTACGCGATTCAATCTTTCACCAACCAATCATCTACGCGATTCAATCTTTCACAAGTGAATCAGAGATCTTTAAAAAACCAATTAAACTTCGAAGTCAATCTTCCGAAAAGCCAATCGATTGTGCGACTAATTTCTGGACAGCAAATTAAACTGCGGTGTCAATCTTTGGTAAAGCCAATCGACGCTCCATCTCCGTGGATTTTGCCAAGGTACGTGCGCAAATTGAGGTTTGTTATTCATTACTTTCTTTTTCATTCCACGCAAAATATCACCGTAAATGCTTAATGCAATATGTCCAAGTCATGTCAGGCATGTGTAACGCTAATGTAACTTAAACATACTTTAATTCGGGAATATTGCTATAAAGTTAGTGCAGTTGCTGCCGTAGCTTTAGCTTAGCTGGTTGCATTTTTTTCTGCCGATGAAATTGCTTGTTTTCTTTGGCAGTTGTACGCTGTGTTTCTGATTGCTTGTTATGTTATAACATTACAGAAAATGTCGACCAAGATATCCTGAACAGGCTGTCGACCAGTAGGTGTCGCCATGCACAAGGGAATGTCAGAAATGACCGCGTGTCAGCAAAATGCCGAAACCCGGGATCGAACCAGGGACCTTTAGATCTTCAGTCTAACGCTCTCCCAACTGAGCTATTTCGGCGGATAAGAACGCATATGTGTAATTTTCAAAGTTGTATTTCCTTAATGCTCTTGGTGCAAATGATAGGAAGAAAAGCATACAACTGTTATTTATGAATTTTTTTTTTTATTCCATTACAGATTCAGTTCTTCTTAGACTTCTTTGAGTTATCAGTCTTCGTCTGTGCTGCTGACAGCTGCCTCCATGAATCGACAATAAGCACCAGTGGTATAATGATCCACAGAAAGTTCAAGAAGATGTAGTAGAACCAGAAGTACACTGGATGGCCATATTCACTGTGAACATAACCATCTCTGTGTTCTGTATAAAAGTAAAGCACTGCTCCATACAGCTGACCTATGAATAAAATGTGAAATGTGAACCACGTGAACTGATATGACAGGAAAAGTGACAATAAAATAATGAACTTACCCAATGAAACAATGAGCTGAAGAACAAATCTGTAAGGCTTGTTTGTTAAGAAGGCAAACAATATCCAAAGGCTGAAGGGTCCCCATGTCCAGGCAGTCACAGTCTCCATACAGACAGTAAAGTTATCTGATCTAGATGGGAAATTAAATTGCAATTATTCTACATCTGTTTTTTATAGCAAGGTCCACATTTAACAACGCATGTAAAAACGAACTTACATGACATATCTACTGTCTCCTTTAGAGTACTCCTTCCCTGTCAGAGAAAAGAAAACATTTTTTTAAAATAGCTGTCTGGTATAGATGGATTCATGGCGACTGCCTCTTTTTAGCATTTTGTGGAACATTTTTTAAAGGTATGCTTGTCTTTTAATTCTATGATATACTCACAGAGCTGCGATAGGAAACTCTGGTCTCCAGGAATAACATCATAATACAATGAGAACCAGCCCTCAATGACACAGTGGATGAAGCCACAGATGGCAAACCAGCACAAAGCCAGGCGCCTCCAGATCCCAAACCTGTTGCTGGACCCTGTAATGAGCCAGGTCACCAGCAGAAACAGTCCACATATAGAAAACAGGAACACCAGAATTTCTGACATGGATCGGTCATTGGCTACATAGTTGGGGATCAAAAGGTCTCTGGGCCAGTAGGGATGATGGATTTTAGCTCCTGAAGTGGTATCCATCTGTATCAAGAAAAGTTGGTAAATGCCTGCAATTCTGTCGTAAAAGCAGTTTGTTTTGTTTATCTGTAGTGGTATACTTGATCTAAACTCCTTTACATCAAATAGTTGCAGCAATGTTTCGGTCAACTGTCTCAAATTAAGACAAAACGAATTAACTACCAAAACCACAAACACTAATAGAGATATCAATTGTCCTTACCTGCAAAACTGATGTGCAGATACAATTAGAAAAGAAGTGTTGGAAAAAAGATAGCGAGGAGTTTGGGACTAGAATCTGGACGAGCCATAATAGAACAGGTAAAGTACATCACGGAAGTCCCGAAAGAGTGGGGGCGGTGATTTGTGACGACAAAACCAATCCGAGGACACGGTCGATGGTTTACGTCACACATGTGATCTTTCAGACCTTTGATTGGTTTATCATCTCGGAACATGGTCCCAGCCCATGAACGCCACCAATTAAAACGTACATCTTGCGCCATGAGACAACCACCCCTTTCCCCTCAGACCATATAGTTTCAAACTTTCAATGTGGATTATTATACTGGGTAAAAGGTTGCACTACGGCATTTATACCTCGTTCCCTGTCATTCAGTCAGTCCTTTGTTTTAATTATTATATCAGCAATGTCAAAACCTCTAAACCTAATCCATATATACCATCGATCATTTGCATTCACTCGATGTAAACTAGGTTAGATGGGCTCATTTTATCATCGAAAAGCTAAAATATGTGTTTTTATAATTTTAAAACATAAAAATACTCCCTTGCCGTTACAGGGTTTTAACCCTGCCGTGACCCGGATTCGAACCGGGGTTGCTGCGGCCACAACGCAGAGTACTGACCACTATACGATCACGGCGAGCTACTGGGAGGGTTGAAGAAATCGTATGTATTGGTGTTTATATAACGACCAAAAGAACTTATGACGCTATTATGTCATTGTTGGTCTTGTTAATTGTTGACAAAATTGGAACGCATAACTAGTTACTTGTTACGTTGACCATGCACTGCAGTTATGTTGTATAGATAGTTTTTACATTTGTTAATCGTTAATGAAGGGACCGTAAACCACGACCGCTGATGTTTAACCATATTTAATCATATTTACCGTATGTGAACCGTCTACATAGCTTTCTCCCATTTAATTTTCATTTTTTTAAGAATCTATTCAGAATAAAGATACGATCCAGTAGGTGGCAGCCATGCACAAAACAGTCACAATATTTTACACGAAGAAGATCACGACGGCGCTTGATCACGTGATAGTTTGTGTCGTATGACGTCACTCGGAAGTACAGTATCAAAGCGTTTGATGGTAAGCGTTCTTTCGCTAATAACGAAGACGATAGCTCATTGCAAATCAGAAAAATAGACCAGACATGGGAGTTTCCAAATTGAAGAGTTCTGTGTTGCTGGACGAAGAACTATTACGTTTCATGGAGCTGTTGGAATTGCTGGAAGAGAAACGAACCGCTTTCAACTCTCTCATAGAGCAGGTAGTACAAACATTCATGTTGTCTAAACCTTTTGTCTTTTAAATGCATATACGCCGTACAAATTTAAGATCCTAATAAAGTGGCCATTTCACATCCTCCACAGGGCTGGTTTTCCATTTCCAAGGCTCGATATTCCATGGGAAACAAACAAGTGTCTGCACTCCAGTATGCAAGCGAAATAGAGCCACTGGTTCATGTTCACACTCGGTGAGGAATTAGTTTATACAGGCTTTTTTTTTTAAATCTTGGAATGAGATACTGACAATTCTATCTGTGGATTTCAGAACACTGGACAATGGTGGGGTGGATTTCCACACAGAAAGAGTACAACAAAACTATAGTAATGACACTGAACAGGATGCAAGGTCAGTGGAAGACATCGGACCTCAAGAAGAAGGTGAGTATTCTGTGGTTTCTGGGCAAATCTAATTTTGTTTTCCAATACTTTTTATTGATTACACTTTTGGGCTTTCACAGGCGTCAGAAGGAGAAAGGGGCAGGATAACAGAGGACTAAAGGATATGATGGAGAAAGATGCTTCCCATTTTGGGAGTACCACTAATGCAGTTCCACACCGGAAAAGTGAACCTAATCCTGGGCAGGATCCACTGAAATGGTTTGGAATTCTGGTCCCACAATCACTTAAACAAGCACAGTCATCATTCAAGCAAGGTACATGGTGACATTACATTTTCAAAAAGTATATATATATTAAAAATGAATGCAATAATACTGTAAATAAAATCCTTCTTCCCTTACTTTGTTATAACCGTGCTTTGTTATAACAGTGCTCGAGCTCTCAGCAGAGATTGCAGCCCTTCAAACCTCCGTGATAAACACCAGACAGGAACTGAAGCGTCTCATGAAAGACAAACGCATTCTCGAGGAGAAGGTTTTAGAAGAGATGCATAGCAAGACAACAGACTAAAGAGGCCTTTTTCTGGCTGATCTGAGAGATTCTGTCACAGTAATTGACAGACAGGGATCTGGAGATCAAGCTTCATTTCCACCCAAACAATTAACATGAGAGTGACTTTTGTTTAATGAAAATCTGTTTCTGGTAAATGGCTGTACTAGCTTCAATGGACATTTCTGTGTATGTTGTATAGTAAATGTATATTTGAAATAAACTTTACGATGAATCCCATTCTTTATAGAACATTTGAAGTTGTTCAAGTTGTGTTGAATTATTAGAAAGGTAAACATTTATTTCTCAATATTTTCAAAGGTGTTAATATCAATACCAGTGATGTGTGTGGTTTATTACTTCATTAGATGCATGTAATGATTTTTTTAAATATTTATTTTCATATGAGCTTCCGGTTTATTATTATCAATTCTGTTAAGACTGTGTTTTGATTTTGAAGGCAGAATTAGGCAAACTAATCCCAAATATTATATAATTCCTTTTTTAATACAACAATGTGCCTACATTTAATATATTTCAAACATATGTAATAGGCTGCATAACATAACATTAAAAAAAAATCATTCCCAATCCTAAATTTCCTTCATTTTTCTCATAATTCCAAAACATTTTCCACCAGCATCAATGCGCCATGAACACCCCGTGATCCATAACGCATCAAATATCGCAGCGGGCACCACCTACATAGGCGGTTAAATCCCGAACGTGAGCGGAGAGTGTCGAAACTCTCCTTTATTGTGTGCTTCCTGCTCCGATGACAGCTCCGGGTCCCCACAAAGCTCTGCCTCCTCCAAACGTTGGAAGGAAGCGCACGAACGGCGGATCGGATGTAGCCTCGAAATATTATTGACACTTCCAGACATCCGCAGCAGCCCGCGGAGCATCTGATTGTTAACCACCCTTCGAGCTCCAGCTTGCAGCAGAAATTTATTTTGTGCTGCAGACAGCAATATTTATTTTCATTTTTTTCGGATGAGGGGATTTGTAGGTAAACACGCCGGCCCGCGCTAATGAGGAGAGGCGATAAATCGTCGTAAATTAATTACAATTTGGAGCGGAGGAACCGTGCTCTGATGGCGTCGGTGTCGAAAGTGTCTATTCTGGATTATTTTAATATTGTCTTTGAAGGTGAGAATGGCAAAATTGAATCCAACTGCAAGGCTTGTGGCACCAGAATCCAGGCAAAGCGGAGCGTCACGTCTAACTTCGTAACGCATCTCAAGGTAATAATATTTGAAATATTACTAGCGGATTTGTCCAGTTATATCTCTGCCACCTCATGCAGATGAATATTTTAATTCCACAGCAGCTGGTGTAAATAAACAAACTCGTATTGTATTCCCTAGGGCTAAAGAAGAGAATTAAATGCTGTGGTTGCCAATCAATAACATTGTTGTGTCCCATGCGTCTCTCTGCCATTCAGAGGAAGCACCAGGCCATGTATGATGACTTTGTGAAGAGGAAGGATATGAAGAGGGAAGGTTACCCTGCTGGGTCTCTGCATAGTTTCACCACCAATGGAGGAAATACCCGTTATACTCTCCCCATTGCTGCTGCAGGAGGAGCTGTTGGAGCAATGGGAAGTCTGGAAGGAGGAGTAGGAGGTAGCTTTGGAGGAGGGGTGGCCAAGTTTGACAGACATGATCCACGTCAGGTGTGTATTGTCCCATCCTCACGTGACTGAGCATGTCATATGGTGTTAATTGATACAATTTTGTCAGTACAGGTTCTGATCTCCGAGGCCATAGCTAAGATGATTGTGCGTGATCTGCAGCCGGTGTCCATAGTGGAAAACAAAGGCTTCAGAGAGCTGCTCCAGCTCCTTGAGCCACGCTACACCCCGGAGCAACAGCATTACATTCAAAGTCAGCTCCTGCCAGCCTATGCCTACCAGGCACAGCTAGCAACCCGTCAGGCTCTGACCTCGGCTCATGCTCTGAGCCTTAGCTTGGATCTCTGGCAGGGTTTACCAGGAGCCACTTCTGGGTAAGGAGGTAAAATCAACCAGACAGTCTCATTTCCCCTCAATTTGCTTCCTTCCAGATGGGTCAAGTTCTGTGTCTCTGTCTGTAGGTACCTTGGTGTTACCTGCCATTTTCTTACAGCTGATTGGCAGATGCAGTCAGCTCTGTTGGCATGTCTGCCTCTGACTGAGGGCAGTTCCGGGAGTCGAGTGCTCGCAGATTTTGACGAGGTATGCCAGTCCCATGGAGTGGTGGGCCGGGCGTTTCGTGTTGTTGCAGACCCTTTCCTGGCAACAAGGACAGCAAAAGCATGTTGTCTTCCTGGGTTCCTGTTTCCATCACCTAACGGGCAAAATGAGGATGGTGACAAAGAGGGATGCATTTGTAAGAATGTTGAAGACAGGATACAGAATGACCATAGTGACAATGTGAAGGCTGGAGAATGGGATGATTCTTGGGAGCAGGGTCTGGGGGCTTGCCGAGTTGACTGTTTCACCCGCTCACTTGAACAATGTGTCAGAATGGGCATCTGCTCATGCCCACAGTTTTCTTCCACGTTGGCAAAAGCCGCTTGTTTTTACAACTACATTACCTCAGCCGTCCCACCTGAGAAGCTTTCTCAGGTATTTGATAGACCAGGAAATGCCCCTCCCACTGTCAGAGACTGGGCTGCTCAGCTTAAGGTACTCTTAAAACTATTTTTAATACCTTTTTCACAAGCAGTATAAACACAAACCAAACTTTTTTCATCATTCCTTTCAGGTACTTCGGCGGATGCTAGATTCTGTAGATTTTTTGGAAGACTTGAGCAGTCCTGAGGAGTTGGCGCTGGGCGGATCAGAGCGGACCCTGCTGAGGGAGCTCACGGACATCCTGGAGCCTTTCACTGAGGCCTGGGACATGGTGCATGGGGACAGAGAGTCTGACATTCACACAGAGAGACATGTGTCGATCAGCCTGGCTCTGCCATGTGTTCTAGGCCTCCGTAAGCATCTCTCTGAAACATCAATGCCCAACTGTCCCTCTCTAGTGGTAGGCCTCACCCAGGCTTTAGAGAGCTGGCTGGCCCCAATATTGGAGGATCCCCTCTACATCACTGCTACCACCCTGGACCCCCAGTTCAAGCTTACATGGAGCAGCAACCCTGACTGGCACAGGCAAGTTCTCATAGAGGAGTTACACAAACAATCTACAGTCTATAGGCCTACAGAAGCCAACACGGAACAAAACCCTCAATCCCAGACTCCTCCTACACCATCTCCCTCACCAGTCTCCACCCTGTCACGGCCGTGCAAGCTTTTCTCTTTCATCAAGCAGAGACCCACAATGCAGGCCAAGAGTCTGGAGCAAGAGTTGGCCATCTACCTTCGCGAGGAACCCACCGAAGAGGAGGCTTTACATTATTGGCAACGTAAAGCAATTGACTTTCCTCTGCTCTCCCAAGTGGCCAAAAGGGCTTTTACTATACCTGCCTGTGGCACTGTGGTGGAGAGCATTTTCAATACAGCCAGGTACAGTCTTCAACCAAGGAGAGGACACATTGTACCAAAGAATCTTGAAACACTCATCTACCTCAAAGCCAATTACAGACTATTATGGACTTAAAGCCGAATGAAGTATTTCTTTTACCCTCATTGCACCCAAAAGCTTTATACCCCCATAAAACTGTGTGATGCCAACCTCTATTCTTCTGTTAGGGACATGTTCCTGCGACATAACATTGGTTTTGCACATTATTTGCCATGGTCTCTATTGCTTACGGACTCGGCATGTTTTGTAGCGTGTGCTGTATACCATTCCCTCAGACCTGCTAACCAAGGGCAATAGAAGCAGATCCATACTATACTCTGGTTTCTCTGGCTATTATTTAACTGAGTCAACTATAAAACCACAAAGCCCTTAATTGTATCTAATAAACCCCTGGAACAGCAGCAATCACATAGTATAGTAACAAGGACCGAATGGTCAAGGCTGTAGCATATGATTTCGTTTCACTGGCACACTGGAACATTAAAGCTGATGTTGGGAATGTATGAATCCCTCATTAGTTGGACATCCTAATAAAAGAGGTTCACCCCTGACTGCAGAGTTTACACATCTGTTCACAGTGAACATACTGTAATCATTTCCAATCATTTCTTATGTAACATTTTCACTTGCCTTTGCATTTTTGCTTTTTTTCAGTTGTGTTTACAACAAACTCGAAGGAAAAGATTTCACCTGTTTTTTTTCTCACAAGATCAGTAGCACATTATTTATTCAGACTGGTGGAGAGGCATCGTTCTTATTTTTCATTATTACGACCGGAGGTTACTGCCATTTAAATGTGTTGGTAGAAATCCAGTGATGCACTGGTGTGTGAGAAGTGTTTTTGCTTATGCCCATGGGGTATGCTGTTGTTGCTGAGTGCATATGAAACAAAGCCACTGCCCTCCCCTTCTTCTCTCCCTGCAGCTCATGACAACTCATCCATACGAGTTAGACAATCGAGCTGGCCTGCGGTCGTATTGGAAATTGTCTCTAAAATGAATTACTTGGCAAAGAATGGGACTGAGGGAGGGGCGTAAATTGTAATTGAACTTCCCCCTCTTGCCCACTTTCCTCCCTCGTGCTGCAAGTTATTACATCTGCAGTGCAGAAAGCCATTTTCTGTCCACACAGGCACACATGTGCTGGCTAATGCCTACTCCAAACAAAATGTCCCCAACCCCCCGTGCATACGCTCCAGCAGAGAAAGCTGTATTGACGCAGGAAGATTTCACAGATTGACTGCACATGCATGCCGCACAGAAACAAATACCCACTCAAACACTGTGTTTGTGTGGGTATTGGTCTCTGTTGCACTGCTCTATTTGGGGTGCCCTTTAACTGGCCTTGGTGTTTTTCCAGGGCCTAATAGGATGCAGGACACTTGTATAAACAAAAGTAGTGTTAGTATCGAGGGACCCCTGGTTACCCCATATACACACACGCAAATTCACACACCCTCAAGTACAGCTCAGCGCTGTTATTAATATCCAGCCTGCTGCTACTTGTTGACAGTTAAAGGCTGATTTATTATGGCTTCTGATAATAGCCCCACCTTGAATTTTTAATATAAATATTTTTTGTGAATTTAACCAATACAAAGTTGTGAAAAGGTTTTGATGTTATGTTGTGCTAACTTATCTCTCCCTTGGGTTGTCATCTGGCTTTTAAGGGCCGGGGCATGGAAGGTCTGGGGGTGAGTTAAGCGAGTCTCCAAGCTCTGCTCTGGCCAGACATCAACATTCTGTGGCTCCAACTATAGCACACAATAGCATCTATTTCTGTCCATGCACCAGGGTTATCACCCCCCACTTATGCTGTGCCACTCGCTGTAGCTCTGTTGCTCTCACCCACAAAAAAAAATCATGGCTGACAGAAACAGGTCCAGCGTGAAGAAGAAGGAGAAAGTAGACAGTAAAGCCAATGATGGAAAAGAAAGGGGAAAAGAGAAAAGTTTAAAAAAGACAGAGAAAGTGGTTAAAAATGCAGAGAAGACTTCTGAACAAGCCAAGATGGAAGGAGAGAAGAAAAATCAGGAAAATGGAGGAGCAACAGGAACAGAGGTGAATAAAAGTGAAGAGAAGGAAGATTTTCAGCCCATAGAGCTGCCACCATTTGAGATTGTCACTGGGTAGGTATACTTTATTTCATAAAAGATTTTAATAACTGGGGCACTTGTGCTTTGCTTTAAATGCATCCCAATATGTTGATGGCCAATCAGCACTTGTCCAGTCCTGCTGCAATTATGTTGTCTAAAGGATTTCAGTGATGGGAAATGCAAACCTGCAGCTTTTACTGACTCCCCAGTTGGAAAAACCAAGAGTCACAAAAGTGAGAAGAGCTTCTGTATCACTATAGAACTGCTATGTGTGGTTTGTAAAGCTCTATTTGTGAATGGATAGATAGATTGGTAAATATAAAGTGGGCGTGTGCCTTTTGGAGGATAGCCAGCGATAAGGGCGTGTCAAGGCTGTTAATCACAGATTTGCATGATGTTAACAGAAAAATAAACCTTATCTTTTGTATCAAGAGGCCCTTAATGCATCATCTAGGTGTTTCTGTCCCCATGTTTTTTTTTGCAATAAAACAATGACAACGGTGGGGAAGGGGTGGCGGGGGTGGTGGGGGGGTTGCACATGTAGAAGTACTTAATGTATAAATTATATTGAGGCCTGATCTCAGAAACTCTCATTTGCCAGGGAACAGATGAGCCCATTCTACTTCAAGTTTCAGTTCAGGAACGTTGAGTATTCATCAGGGAGGAACAAGACCCTGCTGTGCTTCAGAGTGGATTCGCCAGGAGGCAGCACCGAGCCACTCAAGGGTTACATGGAAGATGAACATGCCACAGCACATGCAGAGGAGGCCTTCTTTCAACAAGTAAGACACTTCTTCCACCAATCAGTCTGCATCTGCATTCATAATTAACAGTAATGTTATGTTATGTTGCTTTATGTGATATTGTTGTCTATTATCTTGAAAAGTATCCCCAAGAGCTTGGTGTCATTTCCAGGTGCTGCCTAATCCATCTCTGGAGTATGACATCACATGGTATGTATCATCCAGTCCGTGTATCTCTTGTGCCAACACGCTGGCAAAGATGCTCCAGCAACGCAAAAAAGTCCGCCTCTGTGTATTCTGCTCCCGGCTCTTTGAGTGGGACCAGCCAGAAGTAGTAGAGGCCATCCGGACCCTGGTGAGGGCCGGATGCAAACTAAGGATGATGAAGCCCTCTGACTTCCAGCATGTGTGGGAAACTTATGTGGAGAAGGAGGGCGAAAGCTTCACGCCATGGGAGGATTGTCAGGACAACTACAATTATTACAAGGAGATATTAGCTGATATCCTCAAGTAGAGGTGAGTAAAGAAAGTATCATACATCTGTGGATTGAAAACAAATAATAGACATGCAAAAATATAAATGATTTTAATGTAAAATTCTCTTTTAGGAAAAAGGAGACACCAGGGCTTTATTTTAAAGTTATGGTACATTCTTTTATTCCAGTAAATTACTAAGATCGCAAGTTTTGAGATGTCAAGTCTGTTTTGTTTTTAGGTATAAATAAGGAGCATTTTATTTAACCAGGTTTTTCCAGCATTCAGCATCTAATAATTGAAAAGTAATACAACTAAATATAATATCACATTGTCGTAACAAGTAACATACTATTTAGAGAGAACAAAAGTTTTTTTTAATTGAGTTTATCTATTGTCATGATCTTTTGACAGATTGGATCACACCAGCAAAAGAACCACAAACGGGCCCGCCTTTGACAATCCCACTGGTTGAATATGTTTCTTCTTTTGTTTCGTTTGTGCAGATCAGTGATGACTGAAGGTTTACAGCAATTTAAAAATATATATATATATACTCTGACAATTTAATAGAGGCACTTTTATGTGGCTTTGCACACTGGGTAAAAAATCTAATAGATCTAAAATGGCTGCCTTCAATATTAACTGCTGAACAATGTCCACATATTAAATAATCCTTCGTCTATATACTGACATCTGGTGGTGTTTTTTGAAAATTGAAGATATTTTTCCAGATGACTTTAAATGCATCCTACTGTATGTACAGTCTGTCAAAAAAAAAAAGAACTCAGACTATTCTCAGTGGTGTTGTGCAGTGCAGAAAGACCTGGTGGATGGTTGCTTCCTCTGGATCATCTTTTTTGGGTTTAAGCCTCAGGACAGCTGAGGCTTAAACATTGATCCGTATAGTGCACAAAACAGGGGTCTTGAGTTTCATATACCAGATGCTCAGCAGGGAGCACGGCACTGCCCCGGTGCACCTCTGCCTCAGTTTCATGTGGTGTGGATTCACTGACTCATTGCTTGAAAGAAATCAGCCCACTGTTGTTGTTTTGCATCGCTTCGGGGCTCTCGGTTGTGGTAGCTTGGAAACACACAAGGGCAAATACAAATATTGCGGTTTAAATAAGGGGTTTAGCAAATTAAAGATTTTTGACTGTTGTATGCAAGTTTTATACCTGGCTCCTCCTGCACTGGTGGTAAAGGTGATTCACTGATAACTGTGCCGTTCTCACCCTCTTCTACACATAAAAAAAGAAACGCACAGTGATACATTTGTATCATCCTCTTCACTGATATGTGAGCAGTGTTACCAAAATCAAGTCCATGATGAAAACGATGTTGAATCACAGTAAACTTCTAATTCTACTAATATAATATTATTTTATTTTTGCCAAAATGAGTCAAATTGAAATGTAAAAGTACATTTAATTATCTGAGACAAAATGTCTACCAGTACATCTAATCCCCCAACATTCAACAGGCTTTTTAATATATTTTTTCTGATGTAGTGTGTGGTTGGCAGCAGAATCAGGATGTCCTCTTTTGTTCTATTCTTTTCTTTTTTTTAAATTTTGCCAATAAAAAAAAATCCTGGACCAATCCATCACTTTTATATTACCTTTAGATAAGGAATTCAGTGCTGATTCTGTCACATACTGAACCAGCAGAGGTGGACCATCTACAGGAAAAGGAACATGAAAGTGAGACTAGCAACGGCTAAAGGCAGAATGGAAAAGACACCAGATTAAAAATATCTCAGCAGTGGTAACCAAACCACAAAGCTTCATGGGTGTTCTCCACATACCATCTGAATCCTTTAACGCATCCATTCTGAGAAACAAGTCGGCCTCTTCGGGCTTGTAGTCCTCTTGAGCTTTGTGACAAGACAGAAAAGAGGTCATATAATTTGGTCATCTAGGGAGGGATGGTGGGGGGAAAAATGCATCAATGTATAAAATTTTAATGAATATTGATAGGACACACTTTAGTAAAACACAGCTCATAAAATGAAGTTAAACCTTTTTTGCGGCACATTCTGAGGACAATACTTCCGATGCAGATCATGCAGATGCCAAAAACGATGCAGCCAGCGATAGACAGAAGCAGCCTCCTCTTTAAAACTACAAGGTTGAAATAACATTAAGATTAAATAACAAAAGAACCCGAGAGAAGCCTTGGAACCTCCAGAGCTCAGATATACTCACGGAGGTTCTTGGTCCAGAACCGGTCACTAATTCTTGAGTAAGAAAGTGTCCCATTCCTAATGCCCTGGCAGCTGTACTGACTCTGCTCAGGGTCATCCTGGGGTGTGACTCTGTATGTGGGGGAAGGTGGATTCTCTAATTTCTGGCCATCTCTGTACCTGTGCATTTGAAATTTCAAGAAATCTTCTCAAGTACAAACAATACATAAATATAGTTGTAGCATATAAGCTGATGATATTACCATGTGTAGTTCCACCTCTCCTGGCTATTCTGCAACCTACAGCTGAGCTGTAGGCTGTCCGTGGAGAAGACCTGTGACCACCCAGTCAAGAGGATTACTTTAGCCTTGGGACGCTCTGAAGTGACATGAAACAGTCACTGGCAGGCCCAAATAAAGACACACAAACAAGTCTTTGCCAACTTAAGCAACAATTTACCTTCAACAGTGAGATATATAGTTGGACTGGGGTCTGAGGAGAAGATGAGACTGGTTCCTCTTCTAGTTTGGCACTTATACAATCCAGTGTTTTTCACTGACATAGAGCTTAGGGTGAGATTGTTTCCAGGTACGGTGAGCGGACGATCATCTTTGAACCACAGAAACTCCCACCCAGTCGAAATGTTTATGTGACAGAGGAATGTAACAGAATCTTCAGTGTGCATGAGGGTGTGCTCAGGAGACTGGCTCAGTTGAACTCTGGGTTTTGTATCTGAGGGGTCACATTAGAGTTGGCACAAACAACAATCTGTAGTGAGTGGCAGCAAAACATTGTGGAGTTCAGGAGATCACCAACAAATTGAACATTGGGCATGTTTTTGCACCTCAGCATGCAGCTTCCTGTCAGTACAACTGAATCATAGCTTTACTACATTTCGACCACACCCTTGACTCTTTCTAGCGGAGGTTATTGATACCAAACCTGTGTCACAAGTTCAATTCCCATCAAACTCAAGAATCACAGTGTTCAAGATGAACATCAAGTGAATTGGATTAGTGGTGATGAGCAAAATGTCTGTTTTCCTCTGTGACAGCATCCAAATAAAGTTTTTTAAAAATCATAGAGAACTATAGTTTACTGATTAAACCTCACCATAAACATCAAGCTGAATTCCAGAAGAGACGTTGCTGCTGACGGTCCTCTGCTTGTGTTTTCCTGAGCAGCTGTATCGTCCGCGGTGTGAGGCTGAAGCCGAATTGATGGAAAGTACTGTTGCGTCTTTGTCAAAAGACACATCTTGACCAGCATGGACCTCCTGTCCATCTTTGTGCCAGGAGAACATCCAGTCTGAGCTGCCGTCCATCTCACAGCTCAGCCTCAAGCTCTCCGTGGGGAACACATGCAACCATTGTGTAATATTCTCCACTTTTGGAGAAGGAATTTCTTAAAAGAAACCATTATTTAGTTGTGTACATTACTCTAAAAGCTGCACGCAAGGCTTAATTGATTAATTGCTAACATATTAATGAGTTCATTTGACTCACCAGATATGAGCACCTGCCGTCTGTGGCTGTTTTTTGAATCATATTTGGTTTTGTTTCTTATGCCCTTGCACTCATATGTTCCACTGTCTGATAAACTGGCATGTGGGATGTCTAAAACGTTGGTGTTCAAAGGGAGCTCCTTTCCATCCTTAAACCAGACATACTCCCAACCAGCCGAATCTTTAATTTCACATTTGAAGGACACGGGTTCTCCGATGTACACCTTCTCAACGTCTGGCTGTTGAGTCATCAAGGGTTGAGGCTTGTTCTCTAAACACAAACCAAAATCAGAAGAGTTTAAGAAGTAGACTGATGCAGAGTTTGACCAGGTAGTTGATGGAATCAACAGGGAAGAACCTGCTGAACACCAAACCTCATGAACTGACCTTCAACTTTAATGTTTACCGTCCGACTTTTATCAGTATAGAATGGGTGATCGGTGCCTCTTTTGGCTTGACATTCATACGATCCTTGATCCGAACTGTCTCTGGGGCTGATTGAGAGCCTTTTGTCAGTGTGAGGGAGTGAGTTCATATCTTTGAGCCATATGTACTCCCATCCATAGGAATTATTGATGTGGCAGCTGAAGACCACAGACTCCCCTGGAAAAATCACTTTGTAATCTGGATCTTGTGTCAGTGTCACTTTTGGCATCTCATCTGAGGGTCAGAAAATCTGAATGTGTTATAAATCCTCCAGTGCAGCATGTAACTGTGCACTTTAAAAAAAACAAAAAAAAACTAGCAATGCATTCTGTGATAGATTCAAGCTATTTCAACCTGATGCTTAAAAACTCACCATAAACTTCAAGGTTGAATCCAGAACTAGAACCGGTGCTGACAGACCTGTTGATCAGGTGTCCTGTGCATTTATACTCTCCTCTGGATGTAGCTGCAGCAGAGCTGATGAAAAGAGTGGCTTTGTTGCTGTCAAAAGACACACCGAGACCAGTGTGGACCTCCTGCCCATCTTTGTACCACGTGTAGGTCCAGTCTGAGCTGCTGTTCATCTCACAGCTCAGGATCACGTTCTCCGTGGGGAAGACATCAGACCACGGCATCCTTTTTTTAACTTCTGGATTGGGAATTCCTGAAAAGAAATGGATGCTTAAGCACATCTTTTAATAATGAAGCAGGCAAAGGCTTGGTTCATTTTCTCTAAACAATACATATGACTCACCAGATATGAGCACCTGCCGTCTGTGGCTGTTTTTTGAATCATATTTGGTTTTGTTTCTTATGCCCTTGCACTCATATGTTCCACTGTCTGATAAACTGGCATGTGGGATGTCTAAAACGTTGGTGTTCAAAGGGAGCTCCTTTCCATCCTTAAACCAGACATACTCCCAACCAGCCGAATCTTTAATTTCACATTTGAAGGACACGGGTTCTCCGATGTACACCTTCTCAACGTCTGGCTGTTGAGTCATCAAGGGTTGAGGCTTGTTCTCTAAACACAAACCAAAGTCAGAAGAGTTTAAGAAGTAGACTCATGCAGAGTTTGACCAGGTAGTTGATGGAATCAGCAGGGAAGAACCTGCTGAACACCAAACCTCATGAACTGACCTTCAACTTTAATGTTTACCGTCCGACTTTTATCAGTATAGAATGGGTGACCGGTGCCTCTTTTGGCTTGACATTCATACGATCCTTGATCCGAACTGTCTCTGGGGCTGATTGAGAGCCTTTTGTCAGTGTGAGGGAGTGAGTTCATATCTTTGAGCCATATGTACTCCCATCCATAGGAATTATTGATGTGGCAGCTGAAGACCACAGACTCCCCAGGAAAAATCACTTTGTAATCTGGATCTTGTGTCAGTGTCACTTTTGGCATCTCATCTGAGGGTCAGAAAATCTGAATGTGTTATAAATCCTCCAGTGCAGCATGTAACTGTGCACTTTAAAGAAAAATTAAAAAAACTAGCAATGCATTCTGTGATAGATTCAAGCTATTTCAACCTGATGCTTAAAAACTAACCATAAACTTCAAGGTTGAATCCAGAACTAGAACCGGTGCTGACAGACCTGTTGATCAGGTGTCCTGTGCATTTATACTCTCCTCTGGATGTAGCTGCAGCAGAGCTGATGAAAAGAGTGGCTTTGTTGCTGTCAAAAGACACACCGAGACCAGTGTGGACCTCCTGCCCATCTTTGTACCACGTGTAGGTCCAATCTGCGCTGTCATTCATGTGGCAACTCATCTGCACTCTTTCCCCAGGGAACACATCCTGCCATGGCACCAAGTTTCTCAGTGATGGAACAGGAATGTCTGCAGCAAAAGACACATTAGCAGAGATTATTATAGCACACAGGACTAAAGGACACCCAAGTTGTTCAAATAATATACGCTTATTAAATATCTGAATATCAATTAAATTAGTCTAATCATCCCAAGAATAGGTTTACTTACTTTTACAGTTAGTTCACTTTGCCCCAATAACAATAAAAAGAAAAATAGTTTCATTACAAAAATATCATCACCGCTAGTGCAATAAATACAGACCTCAATCTCGGGAGCAAAAAATGTACACTGACTCACAGAGGTAAAGGAAGCAGGAACCAGATGAAAGACTGAGCTCAAAATGAATAAATTCACACTTAAAGTTAAAGTTAAAAAGGGTTTTGCCCATTTTCATTTTCTCTAGCTTTTATGTTCATTTGTCTTTTGCTTTCAAGAGAAACACCAACGTCAACCCCTTCTTCCTGCATTATGCTGCACCACAACAGCCTGTTTGAACAGATTGTTCATTTAACTTCCGCAAGGTGAGGAAGAACTGCTACTTCAGGGAAAATCGAGAAGTTGTTGCACCCTTCTATGAACAGACGTCAAAAGGCTTGTCTGTGCCTGACACTAAAGAACATTTAGGTCTGCTCCAATTCATCAGTCACAGCTTTATATACATAAATGATCAGAAATCTTATCACAGTAAAAAAAAAAGTCACATATATAAGTATGCTTTTTGTTTTTTAATGCTTACTGGCAACATCCTGTTTTATTTCTCCACTCATCTCAGTTGATGTCATGCTGCCTCTGCTGGCAAGGCACGAGTATCGCCCTGCTGCAGAAGGTTGCAGGTCCATGCTGTAGGTTTTGTCTGTTTCGTTGAGAGCCATTCCATCTTTATGCCACTGATATTGCCAGCCGGTTGCGACGCCGACATTGCAAGTGAAATTCACTGTTTCTCCAACATACATGGGGTTTAAGTCAGGGTCCTTCTTCAGCGTTGCTTTTGGCACATTCTCTAAATGTAAGAAAAAGTGAACATTGTCCCACTGAGAAACTCTGGAACACAAATAAAAGACAACAACCTCCTCCTAACTTGTTTCTTTGATAAACACACTCTACTCACCATAAACCGTAACACTGATCATGTTACTGAATTCAGATTTTGTGGTCTCAAGCTGAATTTGACAGGTGTAGCCTCCCTCATGAACTCGTTCCACTGACGTGATGTTCAGATATGATTCCTCCGAATAGATGTCTGTGTCTTCCTGCAGCTCCTCATTGTCCTTGTACCAGGTGAAGGTCATGCCAGGCTTCTCAGTGTCAACCTCGCAAAGAAACTCCATTATCTCATTTTCAAATGCATCAGTCCAGCCCTGGGTCACTTTCAGGACAGGTTTGGGTAGATCTGGAAAATATACGAGCAGAAGAGATGTAAGAAGCCTGGAAATTTCAGATGATTTGACATCAGCACCACTTATAAAGGATGTTTGGCCTCCCACAGCCCTGCAGAGTTAGTGTGTCACTCTACACTATGTTGTTTTGTTTTTTTAATTGATTTAATATTGAACAGTGTTCTGACATTCAGAAAATCTGTTACAGACAAGATCAATGATAACAATTCAATCACCCGATGTTGTTAACACCTCATATAACAACCCTAGTTTCAAGTGACATTTGGAGACAGGACAACATTTGAGCACTTTAATTGGCTAATAATTAATCAAAAGTCAATTTAAATGCACTGGGGAAAGGCCGACCTGACATTTAAGTGATTCCATATGTGAGATATAACAGCACCACACTGCTGAGCCGCCATGTGTCAGTTTAACATCTTAAAAGCCTTTTTGGCTTTTGTTTTAACTGCGGCTCACAGTGCAGCCCCAATTACTCATACTCTCACCATGAGCTGTGAATGACAGAAGCCCATTTCCTGGAAAATTTCAAATTAAATAAGCTCTAATATCATCCTCCATATATTATTAGCTTTAGTATGAATATGGCGGGACTATACAATATGTCCTGAACTGTTACACTGTTACGCTTACACTGTTAGAACAAGTAAATCATTGTTTGAAGCTATGATGTTTAGATAATTAACCTGAGGAGGAACTAACTCACGATAACAAAGTACTTCCTTTTCCCATGTGAAATTTCCTTACTTTTTAATTCTGATTTGTTTGCAATAAGAGTCCAAACTTTATTCATAATTTAAAATAAAAAAATTAGAACACTGTCTGTTTTGAAAGCAATATAGTGTCATGGAACTGCTGAATTCTTACCATTTTGAGCTTCTGTAGTTGCAAAAACAGCAGTAAGATCTAGCAAAATCAAAATTTAAATGTCAGTGGAGTCGGTTAGTGGAAAATTCTCCTCATAAAAATCACAATAATGTGTTAACTTACAGAAGACACCGAAGACCTCACGAAGCCACATTTTTCATTGAGCTGCACATCAAGGAGCTGTGCAGCAAGTGGTATGTCTGCTGAGAAGTGAAGTTTCCTCAGAGGATGGGTGTGTGTGGTGGCCGCATTACCTTTTGCTGTGTGCGCGTGTTGAAGCAGCAGCAGGAAATGGGTTGGTCAACCACTGTGACATATTTTCGCTCTCACGATAAATTAGTAAAACTAAGTCTTGCTGCAGAGCAATGGTTTAAGGAACTGAAACGCCTACCAGTTTTTTTTTTTTTTTTTAAACAGCATGTTACCAATGCCAATGTTATACACCCATTTCACTTCATGATAAAATCCTTGCAAAAAAAAAAAAAAAAAAACACAAAAAGTGTTATTTACAATTTTGCCATCATATAATTCCACTAAATTTCCTGCTCAGGTTTGACAACATCCCAGTGAAGCAAGTTAAATCGAATCCATCTCCCCCTTCCCCCATAAAAAAAAACAAATTTTACAAATACAGTCACATAAGTGCACAATCTATAGTGATGACAACCTTAAAAGTGCTGAAGCCATGTCTGTCAGTCTAGATCATGTGTCCTCGGTTATTGTCGGTCAGGATGTTGTTTTTGTGCTCTTTGGTCAGTGACAATGAGTCGTCGCCAGATGTCAGTATAACACAAACTTAGCGTGCAGGACGGTTACGCGTCTCTCTTTTTTTAATCTATGGCTGCAGATAGTTTAACTTGGGTTTAAAGTGGGATTTAATCTTATGTACTAAGATGTAATACTATGTGCAAAGCAAGCATTTTATTCTCTCCATCTCCCCCCATCTCGTCCTTCTCTGCCCATCCAGCCATCAGCAGGAGGGCCCTCCCATATGTGCCTGGTCCTGCTCAAGGTTTCTTCCTGTTAAAGGGGAGTTTTTCCTTGCCACTGTTGCTTGTTGGGGGTCAGGCCCTGGGATTCTATAAAGCACCTTAAGACATTTTTGATTGTAACAGGCTGAATAAATTGACTTGGTTTTGATTTGATCATATTTGAGGTGTTGGACACACTCCTTGATTATTGAGTCTGTGCATTGTTAAGAAATGCATGTTCAAAAAAAATAAACCCAGTAAAATACAGGTTTTTATTACACAGCCTAAGTTGGAGAAGTCTCATCCTTAAAGATTCTCTGTTTGAGTCATACAGACGGAATACAGCAATATACTGTGACAAACATAGTAAATATGTCCTTACAAACATGCAGGCAACTAAAATTACAAACATATGAGCAAACTAGCTCAGGTGGTTGAGTTGTCCTTCCATACTGGGAGGAATGGGTCAATTATAATGTGCTGGTGTAGAGAAGAGGATGTGGAGATGATGGACTTCTGCCATTCGTGCCATTTTTCATTATGTACACACTGTAGCACAACCTTTGCTTTTTTCGCACTCCTGGTCAAATATTCTGGACACTATGAGAGAGGAAAAGGGGGGAAAAATCAGATTTGCTGGTATTCTGTCATTCAGTTCAGAGAAAAGATTGAGCAAGAAGCAAAATATAGGTATATTAGGTATGTTTCACTTCTGTATGAGATTACATAATAGTCATTAACTTTCTAATAAATATCCACAAAAGGGTGTAGCTATGGTATCTTTTTTACATTTATTTTAAAAGGGCAGATTTAGTTAAAATTCACTCTGTGTGTGTGTGTGTGTGTGTGTGTGTGAGAGAGAGACAGATCCCCATCATTTGGTTCCATTTCTGCCTTGGTAGCCCATTCTCCTGTCTTCTTATGGCACTCCTCACAGCCTGTTGACTCATGGTAATGTGAAGAGTTTGGCTGCGTGTCAGATCATCTGGAGTCTTTTTTAGAAGCTGCGGACTGCCGTACTGACATCACCTCCACACAGAGGCGCTCCCTTCCTAATCCACCTCGATTTTTCACCTCGGGGCACCCTTCCAAGTAGGACTTTGCCTCACATACACACTCCAGGCACGATCACGTCATCTTTGGGTGGCACACTTTACGCTCCACAAGAAAAAATGCACGACTGGTCCCCCGAGTATGTGCGGACAACTGTGAATTCAGGGGTGAATTCGCTCAAACGCAAGGAGGAAGCGTTCATTTGTAATCAGCCCAGCCTCATTACAGGCGGTTCAGGCAGGTATGTGACCCCATTTGTAGCATGAGCACGTGTGTGCTGCCAGCGAACGCCCCCTTCGAGTGCAAAACAGCAACATCGAGTTTATCTGTGTCATGTAGCGTCTTTCTGTTCTTGCTGATACACACATCAATAGTTTGTTCTCCATAGGACACAGTTTCAATATGGTTTGGCAGAAAAATTACCTTTATTACATAATTATTTGATTGCTCACATAGTTCACAAGGCTCAGCAAGCTTGAGAGTTTTACAGCGCCATAAAAAGAAGCACCGGTGGGGCCTGTTTATAGAAAAAACATTATCACTTGTCCTTCGTCTCTTCAGCGACCTTGAAGAATCTTGTTTCGACCTTTGTCAACACATCCTCGCTCAAAAACTTTCCACTGCGCTGCTTTTTCTCTGTCCTTTCTCTCTTCTTGATCCCCCTCCTATCACATCCGTCTTTTGTCAGCTGTTGGAGTGACACACTCCTAAAATTACCCACATGTCCAAGCAATCAAAAAGAGGCTGCATAAACACGGCATTTTTCATTCAGTTTCTGTTATGAATATTTGCTGCGTTAGCAAAATAAACAATGAACCATGTACAAAGGAGCTGACATGTTAAAAGCGTTCAAGGAGGAAGTATGTATGTCACACATAAAGCTTCTCACATAGCTCACATTTATTTACCTACCTTTCATGACATTTACTTTCCCCTCTCTTTGTCAGCATCTGGAACAATAATCTCTGTTGGAAGAGAAATATGATTTAAAATATGCCTTTTGAACCTGTGCATAAATCTAAAAAAAGAGAAGAAAATTGGTTTCCTAAATATGTAACCCAAGAGCTTTTGCCTGTATTTGCCAAGATACCTACGTTTGACCTCCAGCTTGCAGGAGACGGCGGCTTCTCCCTGGGCGTTCTTGGCTCTGCAGGTGTAAACGCCACCATCGAAGCAGCAAGGTTTACGGATCTCCAGTGAGCAAATGCCCTGATTGGAGATCTGCCGAAACTTGGGGTCGTCTCCAATGATCATCTGATTCTTCAACCACTCGATTTTAGGCTGAGAAGAGAAAAGGCATTTATACATGTAGGTCCTGTCAACTTGTGCAATCTGCGATGCTTCCTTTGTTAGTTTTTTTAAATATCATGTTTGTTTTTTTGCATCATAACACGGGCTGGTGTGTGATTGGCAGACATACTCTTTAGAAAAGTGCTCGATGAAAGTTGGGCGGTGATGTAACTGAAATCTTTTCCTGACCTGAGGTATGTGCTGCTTTGGGTTTCGGTGACGTTCTCTCTGCACGGATTTCTTCTCCGACTGTCTGCTTCATGCAAGGTGACCCTGGATATTGAATTTCACCTCAGCTGATGACTTTCTGAACAGCACGTATTAGCCAATCCTTACTAATGTGTGCAATCTGCGCTGCTTCCTATGACAAGTTTTCAAAATAGAAAACTCTATTTAAGGCAGTTAGGGAGCTGTCATCTCCAAAGTGAAAACTATGAGCATGTCAGCCATTAACGGTTATTTAGTTATATCGATGGCGCCTAACCACATGGAGAGACACGGCGGCTCATGATCCAATGATCACTGTCAGTAATCACACTGTGCCCAAACTGCTGACAAACTTAATTGCAAATGTACGGTAATCAGCGTAAAGTTTTTAAGCAATGTAGGGAACAGGACTTTCGATCCGTGCAGGAGATTTTGGGTAACAGTGACATCTCGCGGCAGCATGACCTTAAAGCAGCTATTTAAGGTTGCGATTTGCGGTCTTTGTGCACAATAGATGTCGGCAAAAATAAACATTTTAGGTTGAACAAAGACCGTGGTGCTAAACCTGCAAATTAAAATGCTTCGTTAGCGTTTCTAAATGGGGCTTTGATAGGTTGGGTTTTGTTGTGTGTGAGGACACAAATGTGTGCAGGGAGGGAGAGTGATGCTTTTTTTTTTTTTTTATCTCAAACACAGGGATTTTAATTACACAACTATCCTAAACTGAGACTTGGAATATTTCTGCAGGAATACCAAATGTGAAAAGGCAAATTAAACTCACAATGATTTGAGAAAATCTGAAGCACTCAGTCGGACTATCTTTGTGCATCCCTGTCTCTGGACTTCACACACACTGATAACTAATGTACTCTGGATGGGTGGTAAAAATAGGATCCTCGCTGATACAGCAACATCTGTACTCACCATGACAGGACAGGACAGGAGCCTATCCTCCTTATCAGTGTCCCCTCTTGACCATTACAACTTATCTGTTCTGTCTCTCTTCCCTCTCAGCTCCTCATGTGCATGTATGCAGCTCTTTATCACACACTGGGGCAAGTTAACACGCCACACACACACCTCTGCTGGAGATCCTTAATAAAGGCACGGTACAACACAAGTGTTAAAATATAATTGGGCCAAAAGAAACACAGGCCGAGAAGAAGGCAGAGTGTGAGCTTTGGTCACCGTAACCTGTGAGAAACAACGATCTGTGAGCGCAGATGTCGATGGACTCGTCTACTTCAGCAGTTTTATAATTGCGTGTGAAATATTGAGACATCCAGAGCATGTGGATCCCTTCCAGAATGTCGGGGGGGATTTAGTTGCTCTCTTTCGACAGATGATCAGCGGATATGTTTTTACACAGCTGAATGCTAATCCAAAGGGATGGGCAAACGACTCTTTTAGACACAGTTAACGTTCATAAATGTATGTCGTTTAAAGAGGCAAAGGTACGAATTGGAAACCGGATAGTTGTCGCATTGGAAGCTGTTACCTTATTGTAGATGGAGCCCTCAAGCTGTCAACATCCAACACCCTGTTTCACTGTAAAGTTCAACCACCGACATCTATCACCACCAAGCCCTGCTGCTTTTGACTTCAAGATTCTGATCATCAAAGTCTGGAGACAAGCTCCACAAGGGATTCAGTTCAGACTGATAATCATCATACCTGCCGCAACTTTTTCTGGGGGTATGAGCAACAACAGTTTTAACCACTGAAAGTAATCGCAAACTACATTTATATGTTTTGTCTGTCGCTAAACCCATATTTTTTGTTTGAAATATGGGCAGTGGCATTCTCAGACGGTGTAGCTGCTAACGTCCTTGGTGAGGAAAAAAAAAAGCCAAGGCCAAACAGGACGTATCATCAACTGCAATCAACCTTGCAAGCCACCAAAGCTTCCTGCGTAAGCCAGACAACTGTAAAGATATGTTTAACCAGCGCAGCAGCCCTCCAAGAACAGTGAGAGACATTCTGAAACTTCAATCAGACATTCCAGCGTAAGCCCTGCCCTCATTCTACAGCAGATCTTTATAGCAGTGATATTAATACCTCACTGGGCTCGGTATAAAACACACAAATGCAATTACGTATTGAGGCTCACCAATTAAGATGAAACTGATAATAACTGTAATTGCAGCTTTGCCACCCTTCCAACAGAAGCAAACCAGATCCAGGTACAAAAAAAGAGATAATAAGATTTACCAGGCAAACGTCTGTCTGACCTTTGGGGATCCGCGAACTGAGCACAGCAGCTTGGTGGTGTATCCAACTGTGGCGGCACGGTCACTCAATGGGGTGGTGAACTTGGGTGCCTCAGAGAAGTCGTGCTCGGGGTACTCCAGGGGCTTGTAGACAATACCTGTAGGCGCATTGAGCAACACAGCGACACATTTAAACTGAAGCACCTGAAGTGAAGTGCAGAACTTTGATGCTGCTGCTTCTGCAAGAAGAAATACTCACATTTCTGACTACATCTCATAGTTATGCTAACATTTAACTGAGCATATCTAAGTCATTGGATGACACTAATTGCAACTTAATATCGACTTTGATGAAGCTAAATATGATCTTACCTGGCTCATACAGCAGCACAACCCCAGAAATGTCAAATGGACAAACTATCAGTGGTTGTTCTCCATAAATAGCAGCCTCAGGTCCCCCAAGGCTGGCATTAGTTAAGCAATATAAAGCGCTAAATCCAGATGACTTCCTCTGGAAAAGCTTTCGCCAATACTGTGCTGTCGCCAGTGCTGATTTTTGATTTTTTGCGGTTGAGGGGTTCCCAAACAAAACCAACAGTTCTGAGTTAAAAATGTGTGCTGTTGAAATTGATCAACCACTTAATTCAGAAAGGTACCGACGACACCTCAACAGCACTTGTACAATATAAATGCTTACACATGTGAAGGGCACCGTCTGCTCTGCCAGCTCTATTAGTGTTATCAGAGCCTCTTGAACTTTCAGTAGCAGTTGAGCTCTGGCCAAGACGGCCACCTACACACATGCTGGAGTCTCAAGAACCTCATTAATCACCAGGTACAGATGGGCCTTGCTGACGCTGAGCCACCACACTCTTCCTCTGGTCAAGAAAATGACGAGAGATGGTATTTGAAGGAGGTCACCTGTCTTCTGGATGGTGGCCACTTCCTTGGTGACAGCACTGGTTTCGCTGGTGCCCACTTTGTTCTGAGAGAAGACTCTGAAGCTGTACGAGTTGCCCATGATGAGGTCCGAGATGGTGGCATTGAGCCTGTGGTAGTTCTCCAGCACAGTGAACCACTCCTGCAGGGGGAGACACAACAGACAGTCTCCAGTGAGCAGTTTGGACTTCCGGAACGTCAAAAAGATCTACTATTTCAAGAAACTGCAAAAGCAGAACCCATGTTAGAATTATTTGTTATGTTTGTTTATAGTTATTTGATGGTCATAAAACTGGATGAAACACCACGATTGACATGTGAGCTCAGCTAGCGACTGGGAGGGCAACTGTACAGGCAGACACCAGACACCACCGTGCTGCTAAAGCATCTGGCCCCGAATGATGTCACTAGCTTTAAGTTACAGAACCAGGTTTGGAATTGAATATGTGGCATACCTCGGTCTTTCTGTCAGCCTTCTGGATGGTGTATCCTGTGATTTCTGTGTTACCATTGTCCTTAGGTGGGGTCCATTCCAGGGCTGCGTTGAAGCCCCAAACATCGACCAGCTTCATGCTGGCAGGAGGACCAGGCAGCTCTAAGCAGACAAATATTCTACATTCAAGCTAAATTCAAATCAGAAGGCAACTTCAGTCCAAACATGGACCGGATTTTTGTGCTGCAACGCTCTCACACACTATAAGAGGTAGCAGCTGACAACACGTTCAAACATGGTGGTGGCCAAAGGTGCCATCGTCAGAGGTGTGATATATGCTGACAAGTGCATTGGATTTCTTGCACCGTGAGTCACGGGTCTCAGTCACAGGGTCTGCAATAAGTCATCATGTCCCCCTTTTACATGCTTGACTGAGAGTAAACAAAGACAGTTGGGTCTCACCCACTATCTGAAGAGTGATGGTGGCTTTGTCTTCTAAGCTGTCCACTTTCACAGTCATCTCATAAACACCCGAGTCGTCCCTCTGAGAGCTGCGGATAAACAAGATGCTGTCCTTGTCGCTGTTCCGAATGTTTACCCTCTTTTTGTCTATGGGCTGACCGTCTTTGAGCCAGGACACCACAGGCTTTGGCTTCCCCTGGTGTATGGAAAAAGTTAATGTTATCTTCCAATGTCTCCATATCTGATAGACAATTTGTGGTCTTAGATGGTGAGCATGTGTGTGTGTGTGTGTGTGCGTGTGTTGGCTTACAAGAAAAGGGATGACAAGGTTGATTTGTGCTCCAACCTGCTTAACAAAACGGGTTCTGAGGGCACGGGGCATTCGGATCTTGGGACGGTCTGGAAACACAATAAAAGAGGTCAAGGTATCTTACCTTCTGCCACATGAATCCTCCTGTGTATGCAACAGATATTTCACACCTAAATATATTTCTTGACAAAACAATTTAAAACCGCTGGCTGTGTGCTCCAGAGCCAGATCGGATTTCCAGGACAGAGTGGTCTAAACAGACCAACCACCACTGGAAAAGCTGACAAAGGGAACATGATTACAAGAGCTAAAATAAGCATCCAAATGTATTGAGTACAAATGTCACTGTCCAGCCAGGTTTTTTAAGATATAAAGTATAACATATGACCATGAACTCATTTGTATTGCAAATTTCCTTTTTCACAATGTGACAGCTGTTCCGTTATTGATATCAATAATAAACACTATGTCTTTTCAAGGATTGACAAAAACCAATACATGAATACATAAAATGAAGACATCGTATTCACTGTAAAAAAAAAAAAAAAGTGTTTCCAGGAAGATGTGAAGGAAAAATTCCACAGGTCAACCTTATCTGTGCAAAGAAATACAAGCCAGCTAAAGAAAGCTAAAGAAGGACAAGACAGGGTACAGTAACTGGGTAGAGAGGGGCAAATGAGGGGGACCCTGCAATCAGAAGCTCTCAAAATAGTTCTGGAGACACTTTGGATGAACCCCAACACGTGTTTCCTCGTGTCCTGTGCAACGAAGCAGCAGGAAATATGTCATCACCCTCAGCTGCTTTAAAAACATTAAGTCCTGCAGATGCATCAGCTGTCAAAACTGTCAGAGGCTCCGCGGAGTTGCCTCATCAATAACACTATGTTCCTCTTTAAAATGCTGTTGCGGAAGCACAACATTAAAAAAGTTTACACTGTAACGCCCTTATAGGGGTCATTATTGGCACTTTGATAAAAATGAATAACATTGAAATAACATTGCCCCACCCAGCCCTAGTTGGAGCCATGACTAATGAAATATGGCTGAAATAGCGCTGCAGTTGTGCATTTGTGACTTTACCACTATGCTGAATGGATGCTTTCAGAACAGGTGGCAAGTATCAAACGCGGTTTTACTGCACTGACAAATACAAGTACCTCAGCCACCTCCCTTCTCCCCAATTCTCTCAAAACACATTCTCCCCTCCCCCTCTCTCCCCCCCATATAATCCAGATTGTTGTCTCGTTCGTCCCACTGTCCTCATCCTAACATTTGTCACTGTGACGCTGCTGAGATCCGGCCCCTGGAACCATCATTCCCCACGAGGATCAGATCTGCCTCCAGATTTGGCTCAGACTCTAATCCTTGCTAATCAGCACACTTCCCAGCAATGCCCTGAAGCGATGCGGGCATTACAGAAACCAGCGACCCACAAGTGTTCCTGCAAACAATCCGTAATCTGCCTTTGTCTCTGGATAAAGTGCCTATGTGGGGGGCTTTCAGCGTGTTTAGGGACAGTATGTCTTCATCAGAAGCTCATATTTGTTGATGAGCGTCTGGTCACGGTGGAAAGCAACTGACTCGCAGCTGATTTTACCCCCAACAAGTCACCCAGAATCCATTAATTAGGCTCATATTACATTCCTGTCAGTTGACAAGCAACTCCGGTTGCACAACTGCATTTCTCCATTGAAGCTTCCTGTGACGGTAGCACCAATTCGGACTGTGTAGAGAACATAATTGCATTATCGGTGCTGTCCCGCTGAAAGGAAAAGTGCAAAATGTGTGGGCATGATGTCAGAGGGAGGGTTGAAGCTCTCAATGCAATAACACTTCTAACCCTGTGCAGAGATGAGATTTGGTGCATCAGTTAGGTGCATTTTGGGACATGCATGCGTGCAGGAATAACCCAGAATATCCTGCTGTATGAAGACAGTTACTGAGCGAGCATAGTTTTATGTCATTTGCATCCCAACCAGATTTAAGCCAACTCATGAAAACTGAAACCAATAGTGAGTTCATCTCAGTATCCTGGAAAAACCTCTGCTGGTTTGGAAATGTTCAGTGCTTGGATTGCTGCTAACAGGATCACATCTTTGGCACCACCAAGGCCAACATTGAATTCCAAACCACACAATTCTTAACCTCTAACTGTAATAATGGCTGCAAGAAGCAATTTTTTTCCTTTTAATGTTGAATAGAAGACTACAATATTTTGCACATCGACTGCTTTGAAAATGTAATAACAGGAACTAATTTTATGCTATAAATATGGTAACAGATGCACTGTAACAGGCATAACCTCATTAGGTGATATCTGTGACACACATCAGCTCAATAACCGCCACTATGCAGCCTGCTAAAGGGAGCAGGTGATGGTGAGATGACAGTGACAGCGATGAAGTCAGACCTCAGTTTTTTTTAGCATAAACTTTTAAGGTAAAGTCAGCAGGACGCCGAAGGGCCACAAACAACAAACCTGTGTGAACAGAAGACTCCTGGAGTAAACTTTTGAGCTCAGTTTTTGTGTGTCGATCCTGTAGTCAAGGCGTACAAGTGCAAGATTGATGTGCAACTATTGAAAGGGCTTGTCAGCACCTGTGTGATTTATGTGTATATGTTGTGCAGTTCATTTGAGTCACAGGCAGTTAATACCGCCGTGACCCCCCACCCACCCAACCCCCCCTTCCTTCCTGGTTGCAACTTGAGTATTTTAAGGATAGGTCATCACTTACAACTAATAGAGGAGCTGCTGATAAAGAGGTCAGAGGCAGACATTTAAAAGCTGTTTCACGCCAGAGACAACACCTCACGGGAAGGCTGATTTTAGAGTTCCCTGCTGCTGTTGTGTGCAACTCCAACTTGTTGAGAAATAACCGGCTTGAACATGTTGAGAGTCATCTGGTTGAGAGGAGCTGTTTAGGCGGCTACTCACCAACAACTTCTCGGATCGGCACGGGATCTGAGAGTGTACAGGGCTCACTGCGGCCACCAGGGTTTACAGCCACCACGCGTACGTGCAGCAGGTCCCCGGCTGTCAGATTCTTGATGCAGTAGCGGTTACTTGGGGTCAGCTCCTCGTTAGCAGTAATCCAGTCTGTTGCTGATGAAACAAACAGCAGCTGTGGTGTGAAAAAGTCTGTTTAGCACCCACTATACCAAAGAATTAGCTAACTTAATGAACTTATGTTTCAATATACTTCTCTCTTCCCTACAAAGTGGAGTCAATCGTCACTTGTTAAGTGGTTTATTGCCTGTCGACACACATTTACCGACAAGCCTGCACTAAAGAGTCCTCTTTGGCCACCATAATGAAATCTCAGAAGCCATGCTGTCATCTACGCAAACGGGCAAGGCTAAAAGTGGTCTCAGGAGATACAGTGACATGCTGCCTGCCGTATACGGCCCGAGCGCAGCCATGAATCTATCTGCCCCCCTGTCACTGTTGTGGGGACAGGTGCAACTACACATGCACACGCACACAGTAACACAACTTACTCCCATCCTTGCAGTACTCGATGATGTATCCGTCCAGGCCGGAGTCTCCGAGGGTCTCTGGTGTCTTCCACTTAATGGTGAGGCTGGACTCGTTCACATCGTCGACAGAGACGTTCTGGGGAGCGCTGGTGGGGACTGAAGGAGGTTGTGATGAGGGTTGGTGAGAGAGAAGCACAAAACAGAAGAAAGGCGCAGCTCTTTGATAATCAGCTGTGGGATGATTCTGTGTAGATTCTAAAGTGTCATCTAAAATATAAATGTCCGACAGACATTTCTGTATTTCAGTGGGTAATTGATGAATTTACCTGCGGGAGGAGGTGGTGTGGGGGCCTTTGGTGGCTCCTCAGCTGGAGCAGCTTCTGCTGGAGCAGCTAGCATCAAACAAATAAGCTGTTAATGAAAGAAATTATAACACAAGTAATAAAGACATCACAAAGACTAATATCCAAGTATTATTCAACCAACTACAGACATGATGGATTCCCTTGTTTTCTCTGCAGTGTGTTTGGAACAATGTTGTGCGGTGGTTTACCGTCTGCTGGAGCATCTCCATCTGGAGCAGCAGCACCTTCTTCTGCAGCAGGCGTCACCTCTAGGATAAATGCCAGTGGGAAAGGCCATTAGTGAGTCAAGTGGGGTGACGATCAAACACTCACATGATAATCTGTTCAAATTGATCCCTCACAATTTTGGAACTTAATCACCTAATGGTGAGAGATACATTATTATCGCGTAGCAGTTGAGGAGCACGGGCTCGTCCAATCGGGTCTCACTTGACCGAAAGTCCCTACAGCCATCAATTTAAGTTAATCTTATATGTTGTTCATATGCCAGAGTGGAAATATAACTAAGTGAGGAATCGGAAAGGGTTTTAAAGAAAAGATGCAGTGTGTTGCTGTTATTTTCCAAACCTGGACCAGTGACATGAATAACTGTCACATTCTATTCAACTTCTTTTTTAATATAAATGGTCAATATCAATGCAATAAACAGATTAATGAATACAAACACCTAAATAATAACTTGGAAAAGGGTGCAAGTGTTTTGGAGCCTAAATTGGCAAGACAATACAATAAGCATAGATAATGAATAAGGTAGCCCATATTCAAGACTATGAAAATGTTATTTCATCATAATTTCAACAAAAAACTAAAAAAGTTTGTAAATTTGTTTTATTTCCAACAGCAACGTTAAATTCAGCAGTATAACTGAGGGTCACACCTATTTGATGGCTAACTTCTCTAAATAAGCCTCACTTATCGAGCAGGTTCCCACCTGGAGCGCTTCCCTCAGCAGCCGGAGCCTCCTCTGCAGCTGCAGCGGGGGCTGCATCCCCCCCAGGAGCCGGACATGCGTCGCTGACCTGCGGCTCGGCTGGAGCAGCTTCGGCGGGGGCGGCCTCTGCAGGTGGAGCCTCAACAGGAGCGGGTTCGGGCTCCGGGGCGGGCTCAGGCGCCTTTTTGACAGCCTTCTTGACAGGGGACTTCTTGATGGGAGCAGGTTTGCTTGGCATGGTGCTGACAGTCGGCCTGTCCTCCAGGTTGAAGCAGACAAGCTGGCTTCGGTCATATATATAGCGTGAGGTTGGGTGGGCTGGTGGACAACTCCACCCATTCCATCACTTGCAAACGCCTCCCCATCCAATCACATGCTTAATTCAATAATAAATGTTTTAAACCCTCCTTTAGCCATCTAAACTTTTCTTTGGTGCGTCATAAAAACGCTTTAAATTTCCCATCTTAATAGATGATTAAGGATAAGGAGTGAAAAAAAAATGTAAAAATGTATATCTTTTTTAAAAAAAAAAAGAAGCAATATAATCTACAAAAATTTGATATATTTAAACAGTTTTTTTAAAAAGTCAATACTTATAATACCTAAATTGTGACGGGTGCAGTTTAGGACCCAAAAGCAGCACTCTGGAAAGCTGGACCGTAGTAATGACTTTTATTAACCCACGGGCAAACAGGAACTCAGGCAGACCAGGAAACACAGGAAATAGTCCGTTCTTCTGGGCCCGCACAAAGTCTATGGGTTGCAGGCTCGGGGAGTGGGACGAGCAGCAGCGAAGTCGGGGCCGGGCGGAGAAGTCTAAACCAGGTGAACCGACAGGCACCAGAGACGCTGAGGCAGAAGTCGTAGTCAGGGGCAGAACGCAGGTAGGTTGTCTGGGGAACAGGCAAGGCAGGCAGAACGAAGACAGGCAGGGTCGGTAACGGGTAATCCGGCAGGGAAACAACGCTGGAAAGTCTTGCATGAGAGCAGAAGAACAATCTGGCACTGAGTGTGAGGCTGGAGAATATATACACTGGTAGGTGAGCTGATTGATGAGTGAGGGCAGGTGTGTGATCAGTGACTGAGAGCAGGTGTGGTGATCAGTGACTGAGAGCAGGTGTGTGATCAGTGACTGAGAGCAGGTGTGGTGATCAGAGGGTGTGGTGTGAGCAGGGCAGTGGAAAAGTACTGGGACAGGAGGGAACTGGAGAAAAGGGGCTGTGACATAAATTTAGATTTTTATTTTCTTAACGTGATTTGAGCTCTGACTAGGACGAAGATAGTCCCTTTCTTTGCCCCAAAGAGTATAAACTGTAACAATAAATAAAAACACAACTACAGTGACACAATTACCACCTATGAGCCCCCCGCCACACACACACACACTTGCAAGGCATCAGCCCAAACACCCACACCCAGACTATATCCTCAGCAAAGTGTGTCTACAGTATAAAGTTTTATAAAATATGAGCTCATATATTTATAAAAGTTTACTGAATTGAAAAATATTTGTTAGGTCTCTGTTGTTAAATCATTTGAAATGTTTTAACGTGCTATATTCCCCCCCCCCCCCCCCCCCCCCCCCCCCCCCCCCCCCCCCCCCCCCCCCCCCCCCCCCCCCCCCCCCTTCCCAGGTCCCTGTATTCTTAGCAAATATAAACGGTCAATTGAGGGCCAACTATTAACTCCAAGTCCACATTTATAGCTGTGTGTGTGCAGGTCCACCAGCCTCAGTTTCCATTAAAAAAAGGTGTCAAAGTTGTCCCCTTTTGTAGTCTTGGTGCTAAGCGTATGACTGTCTGGCCGAGTGCCACACTTCATGTCACCATGCAGAGAAATAAACTCATGGAGCCAAGAAAGAGACACGTCTGCAGAGACAGGACTCGCGCCTTTCAGCTGGAATAAATGTTTCAGACCAACGCATTCAATTTGGCATTAGTCTGTGCCAAAAAGTTGAATAGGTTTTTCTGTTCTTTGTGCAACCTATAATAAAAGTCCTAAATATACTCTCACAGTAGCCAGAGGCTCCTTGTATGGACAACTGAATAAAGCAGACAGGAAGTGATGTGAAAAAGATGGCATGATTTTATTGTGTCCTCTGCTCAATGTTAGACATATGGAATTTGATGTATTTATAGAGACATGCCACACAACCGTTACCAGCCGCACCTCCACCTCTGAAAGCAAGTGGCGCTTCCTCCAGCAGGAAGACAATAAAACCCCAACGATGCCCGATTTCTGCATACAGAGGCCATAAATCTTCTCTCAGTTCTTTACACTTTGATTGTTGTCGCAGATGCACTATTTACAGTGTTTACAACAGTGATGTCATGTACAAAAGAGGGGGAAAAACATTTACAAACATCTGCATATTAAAAGAAAAGTCTGCACTTAAAAACAAACATAAATAGAGAAAGATATCCACTTATTTAAAAAGAAAAATCTCTCTCGTGATAAGGTTAAGTGTGGCCGGTAGGTCCAATGAAGTAAAACTTTGGGAAACACATCAAGGACGCATGCTTTCACGTAATATTTCCAGGCAAACGTCTGCCTCTACTGTTGCTCCAGACACTTAAGCGACGTCTCAAAGATCCTTGAACTCTTTCATATTTGTATAAATGCATCGCACAAGCAGCCAGGTCACAATACACATTCTCATCTACTGCACGCTGGACTGAAACACATCCTTTACCAGCAAGATGAAAGGTCAACCCACCTGAACCTGGGTATCAGGGTGAAGACTTTAAAAGCGACATCAGAGTAGGCGGGAGGAAGTGATGACATTTCCTCCAGAACTGAGGCCCCTGTGTGGAAGTTTAAAGCAGCTCAAGCGCAACTTTAGGCCAAATTGTGTTTCAGGCACAGATAGACGTAGGCATTATGTCTCTACTTTACACTAGCACCTTGTGGAAATAACGAACATCCCACCAGAAACAGCATCTGAGGTGCTTTAAATCCTCTAGTCTATACGCTCTCCTTCTTCCCACAAGAACAGGTTGTCAATTTATCTGCAATAAATACTCTGCAAGCTAACTGCAAATGAATGGAAACTGTTTTTATCTGCTGGGAAAAAAATGTAAGCTATCAAAGATATAAAATGCTGTGAGCAATGATTTTGTCTCCACTTTACTGAAGTGTGATGAAGAACAAGATGATAGAGGTGCCTGACTGTCTGAGACTGCTGTAGGTGCTCCATACAGATGACTGGTGAAGAATACAGTATAAAAACCCTATAAAATCAACATTTTCAAAGGTGTATTGGCAGCTATTACAATTGATTTGTGTGTTTCAAAACCATTCACCGGTATATGTAACTATATACATGTTTATTTAAATTTTAAGATTATGAGGATCAGAATGATTATTTATTACTTTGTTTATGATATATTAATGTAAGAAAGTAGCAGCACTGATTTGATTTTGCTCATGACCCCCCCTTCCCAAACCAATTCATGATTTAACCATGCAGTCTAACAAGAGTTGCACTGAAACGAACTGGAAGACATTCAAAGCCACTTTCATAGTTGTTTCTGTTCTCTGTACTAAGCATATGCAAGAATTCAGAAGGCTTAGACAGCACCAAGGCAGGAAACAAAGAAATTCTGCCATCTACAGGAGATATAAGTGAACTACACAATTTGGCCAAAGTCACCCTCTAATTGATTCACAGTCACGGACACAGTCTCCTAAAATCTAGATGACCAGTAAAAAATAAAGTGCATTTTTTTCTGTTGAGTAACAATCCCTATCTAATCACACTGGACAAGAAATCCACTGTGAACACAACCAAAGGAGGGGAAAAAAAGTAGAGTCAGCACCAACTGAAACAGTAAAAGCTGTGGTACCCATTATCAAAAGGGTTGGCCATGATCAGTAGGTTATAGGCGATATTTTGCATCATACTATATGGTTACCATGCATTTGCAGATGTAGCGACCACCCATCTGGTCCCAAGGTCAGAAAAAGAGACCATTCCTTCCCTGACAAGATTGCCACCGCTTACATGAATGGAGTTTGTCCACCCAAACCCGGGACTGTAGGGTGGAGCAAGCCCGTCGTCCAAAGGCCTTACATCTGCCCTTTCCTTACAGTTAGCATTGCAGCTGAGCACGTCGTTACACACCGAGTCTGTAATGTCTTATTGGGTCAGCTGTAGGAGCTCCAGAGCTTTGACTAAAGGGGCATCAAAATGTCGCCTGCAGGGTGGGATCCAGACAGCCCTCTCTTTCTGGAGATTCAATGTAGTTAGCCGACTCCTGGAGCTTCAGCAGCATGGCCATCTGGGTGACAGGCAAAGGCAAGTTAAATACATAATGAAGAGTGAAATACTTGTTCACCAATGAAGGAGTGTAAAAAAACAACAACTGTGTTTTGGTTCATTTTGCTATTTTATCTGAGATTATTAGCAAGCACTAAAGGTTTACGATGCTAGTTTCTGTCTGCACACTGACCATGCACTGTCTGACATGCTGACCTCAGGCCCACTTAGTCTCCCACTCTTTAACCAAACCCTCCCCCATATTCATCTCTTCTCCCTCACCAGTGGGTCTGACTCCAGAGTGCTGGGCGGGGGTGTATCTTTCGGAGGCTTCTTCTCCTCACTTTGTGGACCTACACTAGGAGGAGGTAGATGAAATAGCCTTGACTGGTCTTGTTGGGCATTGGGCCAAGGAAGGGTCCCTCTCACCCACTCCACTGGGTCCTCCCAGACAGCCTTCTGACCATGGACCTGAAAGAAAGTTAGAGAACATTTGATTAAAGTAGATGATCAACAGTGTTTTAGTACTTGTTTTATACTTAAGGGAACAGTGTTCACCTTGATGCCATCTTTGGCCCCCTCCTGCAGGTATGGTATGATTGAGTGGTTCCACAGGTCAATGAACCACGGCCGGAACTCCGCAACCGAAACCGGACACGACAAGAAGAAGCAGGGACCTAACGGAGACAGAAACGTCGCGCTGAGCAAATGCTCTCTGCCAAAGCCGGTCACATACTGCAATGTTTCTCACCTATGAGAAAGTCTGAAGTGCTGTACTTCTCCAGGAAAGTGTGGAGATGGTACCAAAGCTGTGGTACCCAGTCAAGTAAGCAAAGAAGAGCCTGGCGGTGTGCCGAATCCTGCTCCTTCTCTTGGTGGGCTTCCACCGCTTTACGATGCAGGTACCTCAGTAGGAAGCCATTTGCAGGTTCCACATTGTTGGAGAATGTCAACATCCTGCAATAACAATGTAGAAAACTGATTTAGATTAATGCTTCTTAACTGTCTTACAAATGTAATACTGTAAAAACGTAGGAGAAAGACGTAACTTTACAAACATTCATTCTTTTGATACAAGAGCTTAGTTTTGCTTTGAATCTGTGACCAGTGGCTCATAGATCCTGTGGCTCAGTTGTACTCACCTGAAGCTAAGGTGCAGTCCGTGGTTAGACGTCATCTTAACAGGCTGGTTGGTTGTTCCAATGACGTAAGGGCTGGGGGGAAAAAAGTAAATACAAAATGATGTGCTTGCAAAACCATATCGTATCCAAACTGTCCAGGGGAGCAGCGGCGCTGGTGACTCACCATTTGTGGTACTTGCAGGTCAGAGCTGCATTAACAAGCTCAGTGACGGCTCCTGCGTCACTGATATCATCTATAATAACGACCAGAGGCACTTCTCCTCCGCTTTCTCTGTCAATATGGTTGGCCAGGTCGGAAAGATACAACTGCAACTCCTGTAAAAGGAAAAAAAGTGAATGAAAACTTGATGAAACTTGAAGCTTCAGGACAACAACGTACTCTGTGAGAGAGGTGGTACCTTTTGGGACTGGTGATGCAAGTTGAAGGTGACGGCAGAGCTGCGACTCAGGACGTACGGCTCATGGTCAACCTCTGTGTCGGCTCTGCTGCGCTCCAGTAGGTAACGGGCCAGACGGTGAGCCAGGTGGGTCTTTCCCGTCCCGCTGGGTCCAGACAGAACCAGGCGCTTGTGCTTCAGCAGCAAGCTGATGTAGTGCAGCATCATTGGCTTTGGAATCATCGTCTCGAACACCAGCGAGTCGACGCACTTCTCCCTGATGCCTGGGGAGAGAAGATGCAGCGACTCGTTAAGAAATTTAAAATAAGAACTATTTCAGAATAATTTCCAAAGCAATTATCAACATCAGTGCAAATACTATTCAGTACTCAGAAAGTGGATGCATGAAAGAGAATTATTGACCTTTCAAAGTGACAAATATCCGAGCTGAACCAGCGCAGAAACAACGATGGGGTGAGAACTGAGGTTCAGCCCCCCCTATCACCCGCTGCCCCCCCTGGCTCAGCTGGTACATGTGCAGCGAATCACAGGACAAACCCAGGCTGGCAGTTGGATCCACTTGGGTTAGGTAATCCTGGGAAGAACAGATGCATCGTACAGTTTAATGCATCAGTAATCTAACAGGCCTCCTAAAAATGTCTGATTACAATATCAGGAACGTTCTTCCTGTATGCATGCTTCAAGGAGAACCTCTGATATACCTTGAAAGTCTTTGCGATAAGAGTGTCGAGGGAGGCCCAGTCAGTCCTGGCACTGACGGGCACTGAGCCCAGGTAGAATTCCTGCTGCTTGGCATCCTAAAAGAGAAAGAGTGGATCGCCTTTCAAATAAAAGCGACCAATATTATGATGCACAGCGTCAAAGGTGTTTACCTCTGTTTGATCTGCAGTGCGGACCACTACACGCGCGCACAGCTCATCCGGCTGGGAGGAAACACTTAACGTGTCAACTGAAGACGTATCTGGACATAGGACGGTTTCCAAGGTTATTGATGGGACATTGATACTTGCTGGTGTGGACAGAGGAGAATCTGCCTGGATCTTTACCTGGATCTTTGCAGTCGTTCAAGCTGAGGCTGAACGACTTGGTGAGGGACATACTCATGGGCTGCCTCAGCGAAGGCCCCAGGAGGGAGGACAGGCCTGAAGGCTGGGACGTGGAGGAGCTGGGACCAGAGGCGGGGAGGTTGTTTCCTGTTTTTAAATGGTCGTTCTCCGCCTTCAGGTTCTCCACTATTGACTAAGATGGGCAGGAAATTAAAAGGAAACCTCAAGTTGTGTTCATCTATTGTAACATCAAACCTATTTGGAGGTAAAGTTCAAACCTGCATGTTGTTCATAGCGTCTCTAAGATGCTCCAGCTGATGTGCAGAGCCTAAAGCCTCCAGCCGTATATCCGTCAGCTCTCTCTCTTTTAGCCAGAGTTCTGTGCGCAGCTCTGAGACCGCAGTTTCCTCTTGTTCCACCTCCTCTGTCGACTCCGCGATCCTGGAGATGATTGGGAGCACTGATGAGAGCCTGACAACCAGGAGAACTAAACTGGCTCTTTTAACATTGTACGTGCACTCACACGGAGGACGTGCTCAAGCCTGAGGATGACTGGTTTTCTCCACCTTCTTCCACCTCGTGAGGCATCTTTGGGGAGCTTGGAGCCGAGGAGTCGGGGGTGGCGATTTCCTCAATGTCCGAGTACGTTTTGGAGCCTTTCTTGATGCTGAACGCCTTGTTGAAGGAGCTTCTCAGCTTTAGAGATGGATAGAATGCCAAAAAATAGAGCAAAAGAAGTTCAATTACCTGATAATAAACATTCAATAAATCATCTAGCATGTAAACAGGAGCAAGTATTTGCCGATGTTTTATGATAAAGAGAGAAAATTTGTCAAGTTCCTAAAATAAAAACTGTTAAATTTTTGCCTGCAATAAAACCATTATCTTCATTCAATCTACAAAGACATGAAATAGAAACCTGACATACTGCACATACCATATATTACTATATAGAACTGTTGTAATATGGCTCTTGGTTCTTACCCAGCTCTTTTTCTTTTTTTTCTTGGCATCTTGATCCTTCATGCTACCCAAACTGGACATGCTTGTCAGACTGTTGAGGCTGGAGATGCTCTCGCACGAGTTCTGGCGTTGAATCCGCAGGTCTGGTAATCGAAAGCAACCGATGTCAAAAGAGCCAAATGACAAATAAGGAAAGAATTGATTGTCCAACCTTTCATGGTTTCTGGGGTGTTCAAAGCTCCATGTATGACAGCCTGCGCTTCTTCGTTCCTGGTCCTTAGAGCCTCGATGGTCTCCCTCAGCTCCACCAGCTCTGTGTCCTACAAGCACATTATGGGATCATGAGATCACTGACCTTTGTGGGAAATTGCTCATTTTTCTAAAGACAAAATCCCAATAGAAGCTGATGAAAGAATGTCGGGACTTGAGTTTTGTCTTGTGATGTTATCAGTTCAGCAGAGCTGTTCAGTGCTGCTGGCTGAGTGTTAAAAGTCAATCCTACTCTCCTCTAAATAGCGCCGCCCGGCCCATCTCCGTAAGGTTAAAGGCCATGCGCTCCAGGCTGAGCTGCACAGGTCAGTGCGCTGGCATAAACAACAAAGACTTTTTTTTCTGGAGGGGCCTAGATGGGCCTTTCAGAGGGAGCAGCAAGGCATGAAGCGCAGAGAGAGAGCCATTTAGAGAGGCGTAGCCGACACCGCCCCGGGCACCGATCGATTGGCGCTCACACCGAAGCAGATTCAAAAGCTGAAGAATGCAGGAATGCGATGTTTGAGCCCGTGTGCGAGTGTTTTGCACGTATCATTTAGCCTCAAGTAAAGCTTTTTTCCCCCTCAGTGATCCTGGTTTCTTCCCTCACTGTGCTGCTGCAGCCCGGGCCTCTAACCTACATCCAGCTCCTCATCACAGGCTGTAATCAAAGTCATCTCACTCTGTGAGCGCTGCCTCGCTCCGCTGGCTGCTCACGAGCTAGGCCTGCCGCTGGAATGCAGCTGGCGTTCAGATTTGAGTGTGTTTGGTTTTGAAAGGGCGGTGGTGCTTTTACCTTCTGTTCCTGGCTTACTGACAAACTCTGCAGTCGAGTTGTCATCAGCGTCAGGCTTTTCTCAAAGGCCGCCACCAGATTTGCCTGTTTGGAAAAGGTGAAGCACAAGTGTTAACTGAGCAACTGAGCTGTAGTTCAATTAACCCAGATTTTAAACTTACATAAATAGTCACACTTTCAAAAGAAAAAAAAGTCGTATGTTTTAGTCTAAAAAGGGACCTTTGCAACGCTACCAGCTTTTTACCAAATTTAGAAAATGCTGAATAAGACAGAAACCTAATTCCATTTTTCTTTTTGATATTTCCCAGATTTCTCTCTCAAAAATGAGCACAATAGCCCTTTGGGAAATTCCTTACACCTCAAACAATACAGGATTATTAATACAGCTCAGTAATAGATCGGGTGCATAATCATGGCTATTTTTCCTGATTTACACTCACAATATAACAAAAAAAGTGTCAATATTTGACTGACAGACGCCACGTAAAGCTGCAGAGGCACATGATGTGCTGCAACCCCACTTGCTCCAGCGGATTTGCTGACAGGGTTGCTTGTACAGAAATAGCCTCATAGAGCATTACACCCAAGTGTGTGAGGGTCTGTGCATGTGGGTGGAAGCTAAATGGCTTGGTGAGCAGTTCAGGAGGAGGTTAACATTATTCAGGCCTCCCATGGATAAGAAATATGCTGTGACTGCACAGAAAAGATTTATGCCTGCTACAGCTAAGAGTTTTGCCTGAAAAATGGAGGAAGCAGGGTTTAGTCTGCGCATTAATTAGCATTAGCAGGTGCTAAAACTGCAGATGCAGGAAAGAAACTATAGACAGTTCTTGACATAGTGAAGGAAAAATTGACCCAGTGTAATATTGCAGCCTGTTGGACAAGTAAATCGATGGTGGGACACAATGCTTCTTTGTTAAGAAATAAAATATAAGCTAGCTTGCCCACAATGACAGTCATTTCAGAGATCAGGTCATTGTAAAAAGACTATTTTCTGGGTTGGTAACGGACATCAAACATACATTTGCCGTCAGCTGCATCGTCAGGCTCGACACCTTCTCCTGGGATGATTCCAGCTCCCTCCTCAGTTTACGGATTTGCTAAGAGATGAAAAAAGAAAACAGATTCTGCACTTTAACACTGGTAAACAAGGACAAGGCAAACATTAATAAGAATGTGGTTCTTGTCGTGAAAGACTTGTCCTCCCTGAATGAACCGGCATGAACGTGATGGATGGAAGGACAGAAATGACAGAGGGGGGAAAGAGGGGGGAAAGAGGGGAACAAGCAGAAAAACTTACTTCTCCTTGAATTCTCTCTTCAGCCTTCAGAAGCAGGAGGAATAAAAGTCAAGATGTTAGAGAGACAAGAAGGAGAAAACGAGACAAGAAGGAGGTGTATCTCTGGTGTGGGCTGCAGTGCGAACATCAACATACTTTCACATATAAATACAGCTTCCACCAGTTCATGCTATTCTGAACTGTAGCTACCTGAGCCAGTGGGCTGCTCACACTCACCGAAGAATGACTCGAGGAAGCATTGGATGCCAGAGAGAGGACAGACCCGTGAACTGCAAAAAACACCAAACCGCTAATCAACCACTCATGTCAAGAATCCAGCTAAATTCGCTTGGTTAAATTGAAGCGCAGCATCTACAGTATCTGCATAGTTAAGATTTACCCTCATCCGAATCCTTGTCCCTGAACGAACCAGAGCGAACCATCCCCATGCTGCGTGGGCGCTCCGCCAGCGACAGCGTGCTGCCCAAGGGAGAAGCTCCGTACAGCTCCAGTGAAGCGTCTTGAGTCGGGATGCTGTTGGACCGAGTCATTCTTGGAGGTCCACCAACAGGGCTAGGTACTACAAAGAAAACCAAGAGGTTGAATTGATGTTGCGAGTGTTAAGAGTAAAGCACAAAAGCAACAATTGCGCAGAAGCACTCACCCATACATGTCTTAGAGGTGCGGGGAAGGGAGGTGGGCGAGTGCAGCGGGAGGGTCAGCGAGTCGGTCATATTCAGTATGGTATGAGAGTGTCTCCTCTCTCCTTTCTCCTTGACTTCCTCCTCCACCTGGGAGGCACCGCTGAAACTACACATGTATAAAGAACAGTGATGAAATCTGTGCAGAGTAAAAGTCTATCTTTACATGATCGCAAATACTGTTCTCAGGGGGTTAAATGGGGGGGTTGGACTATTGTCAAGCAGAATGAGGATTAAGGCAATCTATCAATTGTTATCAGTGAGATCTCTGAATGACTGCAGTTAAAGGACTGAGGCTAAACTGCATAAATCTGGTGGATAAGCCTCTGTGTGTGTGAGTGTGTGTGTGTGTGTGTGTGTGAGTGTGTGTGTGGGTGGGTGCGTGTGCTTCCTCATACCTTAAACCTTTCTTTGGCAGCGTGTTTCTGTCTCTCTGGGAACTAAGGAGATTAAACAATGTCATTATTAAAGCACTAGTGCAGGGAGTTATTAATGTCTCCAGAAGAGACAGCGAGCACACAAAAGCAGCAGACAGCTGATGTCAGCTACTAATTAAGACTTCATTCATGGTGGCCAATGCAACTTATATATATATAACTTATATATATTATATAATAATGGGCCTCCAGTAAGGCTAAATTAGTCTTAAACCTAATGTGTGCATGGTTGCCTGCATGTCTTTTTTAATTTAAATATCGCTTTTAGCTTCTGTATTAAACCCTGTTATATCATTTGTGTGATATAATTGAAAATAATTTTTAATAATAAAACAGATCTAACTCTGCAGCTGTAGCACAGCAGTGCAGCAAAAAGAGAAAAGCTTTACCCATTACTGAAACAATTTGTGTAATTCCCAGGATGGCCGGTAGGTGGGGGAATATATCACTACAGTATAATAGGACAACAGCTGCTCCCAGACGAGGTGAGTTTTTCCAAACGAAATATGCTTTTTTTCTGGAAAATTAAATCTCACCTCTCAATGACAGACAACGAAGATTTAGCTCCAGAGCTCCAGCTATTGGAAGTGTTCCTGTCCGCTTGTCTGTCTTTGCTTTGGGACTCGATGGTCGTATAACCTCTCGTCAAATCGTCCCTATCTGCATCATGGGGCTCTCGGGCCAGACTCATCTGGAGGGGCAGAGACTCCATACTGCGATGCATCCCAGTCAGACGAGGGTGGAACAAGGGTGAGGTGTTTCCACGGCTCCCTTCAACCCCAAGAGAAGATACCTGCCTGGGCCCCAACCCACTCCCGCCCACCGAGCCCGAATAACCAGCTAAAGAGTTCACACTGAGTAATGGGGCCGGGCTGGTGGTCAGATAGGGTGCAGCAGAGTTGCCAACTGAGCTGGCCAGGTCCTGGAGTTTAGAGTATGGGGGAATCTTAGGTGGTAGAGAATCGTGAAGCCCCACTTCCAGGCTGTTGGAGTTAAGCTTGTCAAGTTGGACCATGGATGGGGGCTTTGCGAGGCTTCGCATACCAGGTAACCTAAAAATAAAGAGAGACAATATTCAAATTAGTATTCCTTCTTGGTTTGTGACTTGTGTGTGTCAGTGAGTGATGAAAAACGTGCATGTGTAGCGTATGTTTCATCTATAAGAACCTTGGTACCTGTTCATGTTAGGTGAGGGCATTTCCACACACTTGCCACTGCTGGGAGGTCTGAGACCCTGGAGCTTCCCTCCATTTTCTGAGGGGGTCTGAGCAGGGCTTGCCTTCACAGAGCCACTTCCACATTCAGAGTCCGACACCACGGCTTTAGCTTTGGCTCTTTCTTTCTCTTTCTCTCTGTCTGTCTGATTGACAGGACCGGGACTTGGGATCCCACGACCCGCTCCTTTGCTCGAACCTGTACCATAACCTAGTCCTGAAGCGGGCTCTTTCAGTCTTGAACCCTGGGGTGTCGTCGAGGACGGTTTCACCGGAGCTGGGCCTGCGTCCATTGTTGTGCTCATTGGTCGGGCCGAGCTTGGGCGGGTAAGAGTCAGTGCGCTGGTCTTTGCTGGGCGAGGCAAAGATCGGTACTGGAGCGATGTCCTGGCATTTGGAGACAGGAAACCACTCTGGTCCGTGTCTAGGCTTGTCTTGCGTCCACCAACCCCGCCGCCAGCTCCGGGCTTGATGGGAATACCCGACGTTTTGGGAGTCTTCCCAACAGTTGCAGAGCCGCAGGGTATGGCGCTGCCGCCTGTGTTGATTACGGTAGGCATACCCACATTGCTCGTGCCATTACTAGTAGCCGGGTTGGGTTTCTTAAAACCGAAGTTTCCACCTGTCGATGGCCTGACCAGACCAGAAGGAGGTTTGCGTTGCTCCCCAGCACCGATACCATTTTTGTGATCTTTCCCAGCGTCGGAAGAGGAACGCTGAAGACCAGAGGCCTTCACCGCTAAGCGAGACTTATCCATCGGCTTGCCATCCGTCTTGACCGTACCTGGAAGGTTAGTAGAGTCAAAAGGGAGGGAAATGTCAAGGATGAGTTGACTACACAGTTCAAAAACCAAGCTGTGAGGTAGTGAACAAGACTGTGGTATCTTATCTGAGCACCTACACGGTCTGACTGTCTGCTGATTAAAACACATCCCTGTCTGAGCAGACACTGTGTAAACTAGACTTTCAGTCATCTTCCTCCTCTCGCTCACACACACACCGACACTGTTATCATGTGACTCCTCTTTTCCATCCCGGTGAACTATAAGGCTCTTGCTCTCTCTATTTTTCCAGTAAGCGCACATCTGTATATCACAGAGTGCTGAGTTTAACATGTGCAGCGTGGCAGTGGAAAACTGGAGTTGAAATTAGCAGCGCATGTCTGCGGGCACGACGCGGCATGAAACACCCAATGAAGCCGTATTTCCCCGCTCTTTGGGGAGAGAGGGAAAGCTGTGATTTTGTACCAATCGGAACATTTTTTTCCTCAGAAAATAAACTGGACCTTTTTTGGGGAAGTTATTATTTTAAAACAGTCTATTAGAGACATTTACACCATGCGCACCACCCACACACGTCAACTCAACCCCAGGTCCTAATTTGTATCTAGTGGGAATTGTTATAGGAGGTTTATATACAAGACATTAACAGAGTCAAAGAACTGTTGAATGAGACCCACCAGCATGCTGCTCTGGGACATCTGGAATCAATTACGAGTATTTATAAACCCACAAGACACACGCACATAGGGCTAGACATATATACCACACACACTCTCACATATCAGTGATTGGATCTTGTAGGAATGTGACACTGACGACGCATTTAGATTGCATTTGTCAACGTGAAAATTTGGTTGGGATGCAAAGTTATGAACCCAATTTGACTAATCCCAACCACAACATTGTGTGTGTTGCTACAATAATGGAATTGTGGAACGCAGGTCATTTTTGACCCAAATGAACAATTTACGAACAGCCCGTGGAGACAGCAGTGCTCACAGCTTGACATGGCAAGCACTGAAAGGACAGTGAATCACTACTCGTCACATCGCCCGGCTCCTCTGATGAGCTGGAGGCCTGACACACACCAAGACTTAGAAAGGGCTTTTTTTAAAGAAAAGTTTCCTCCTATTTCAGTTTTTTTAACTATTAATTTACTATCAATCATGTTTTTTTTAAATGAATTCATAATTAAGCCCATTAGCACCATTATGTGCTTTGTTTCTGTGTTACAAATATCTTATAATTAGTAAGAGTAGGTTGTAGATGTGTCCATAATTCCATGTGGACCTCTGACAAAGCTAATAATCAACTGGTTTTGTGGGAAAATATAATGAAAAGGTAGCTGTGATTAAATTATTAAATCAATACCTCACGAGCTGCATCATCAGCTTCATAACACTCGAATTTTCCATGAATTCTTTAGCTTACTAATTAAACTCAAGCTCGAAGTAGAGTTTTGTAGTTTGTGTCACTTGAGCTAACAGCCCGGCCCACTTCTTTAGTGGAGCTGCCACTTCAACAGCTGGGAACGTTGAAAACACGACAGTCCCACTGCTGATCCAGAACAACACCCAGCACATCAAATATCCTGTTCTTTAGGCTGATATATGTGTGCAGCTGCACAGTCCCCTCGATTGTGCTCTTTTGTGCATGTGTGTGTGTTTGTGAGACGTCTGATGGGTGACACTATGCACGGCTGGCTCCAACAGTCTCGGGTCCAGTTTTCTGTCTTTCTTTTAAGCGCCTTTATTTCAATGCTATAAATTCTCTGCGCCCCACCAAAATAGGAAAGGCTGCACTATTGGAAGTGGGAGATAAACGGACAGTGTGTGTCGGTGTGTGCATGTGTGAAAGTGTATCGCTGGCTGGCAGGAAGGGAGTGGGTGGTGATGGGCGTCTCATACATGGCACCACTCTCCAAACTCCCAGAGGGTGGGCTGCAGCTGTGGATGAATGTATGGGACAAAGAGTGCGTCTGTGTGGGGGCGGTAGGAAGCTACAATGAAGAGAATCTTAAAAGACGGACGTGCAAATGTCAGTCCAGTCTGATTGCGTAATCGTTTAATGGGATTGTATGGAAAACACTTCTCTGTCCACTCACCTGCCACTTTCAGACCACTTTGAGATGTGTGTGTGATGGGGGAGGTGACACCCACAGGTGGGTTTCTTCCTTTCTTCAGAACATTTCCCTGACCAAGAGACTGGGGTTTCCTCAGCTCCCCCTTCCCTCCTTCTAGCCCCTCCCCGTGCGTCCGCGTCTTTTTCCATTTTTCAGCTGATTCGGATTTGAGGCTTCCTGTGTCGTAGATGCCGCTGCCCTGGCTCTTGCGGCTCGGTTTGGTGTCATCGCTGTCCCAGGAAAGACCACCATGTACCAGAGATCTCTTCTCAGCATCTGTGCGCATCTAGAGAGGAGAAAAATCAGATGTCCGGATCAGACAATTGGATAGATCTGGCTTTGACTGCATGAAGTCAATGAATATTTGCAGTTATCTTATAGGCTATTTTTCTCTAAAAGTAAAAACTAAAAATTGGTGAACTAAAAGATCATGAAATGTATGTGGGCACCACACATGCAAGCTTCCTTTGTAAGAATGTCTGCTAGTTATAAAGATCGGTAGTTTTCATAGATTATTCCTTCAGAAGGAGGACACCGGTTACACAATATATCAGGAAGTGGTGTGTGTGTGTGTGTGTGCGCGTGTGCGTGTGTGTGCGTGTGTGTGGGAGGACATTAAAGACATTGCACTAGTGCTTCTCATGAGGACTCATATGCTAAATTCCTTTTTTATTAAAACCAATAGACCTCATGGGCAGGCTCACATTGCACATTCAAGTGTGTGCGTGCATGTTTTCAAGTGTGTGTGTGTGTGTGTGTGTCTGTCTGTTGTTTGATCAGACCTTGTTATAAAATGTCATTTCCTGACATGCAGTACCTGATGGCTGAAATGGGGGATGGCAAGACAGGGGTAACAAAACACACATATGCAGACAAACACAGCCACACACACAGTGTCTGGGTTTTTCTCTCACCCACACAGCTTTTTTGCAAGCCTGATTCTCTCACATTTTTGTTATGTGTGTTGTACAATAAATAGGGGACATGTCAGAAACAGCAGGATGAAGGGCGTAAAAGGCTGAAGTGATCAAACAAAGAAAGACCGAGGACAGGAGGTTAAATGCAATAACAGTATCTGAGGATGGAAGGAGTAGAAGGAGCCACGTGTAAGACAGAATGCGGGGAGCCTGATGATGTGATGGTTGGTTGCCATGGTAATGATGCCACAGGGGGTAATGGTTGCCATGACTCCCGGCAGATAGGCGTGGATGGAAAGGAAGTGTCCTGGTTCTTGCTGATCACCGACCCGGCAGCATGACTGCAGATGGCTCTGTATTTATCCGTGTGTGTGTGTGTGTGTGTGTGTGTGTAGAGTGTCCATATTTGAAACCTGCATTTCAGTAAGTGGGAGATGAAGACAAAGACCTGTACTCTCAGCTTCATATGTGCTTCAGTTGCCATGGTTACATGGTCTCTCTAAAATCCTCCTACATCAGTAACAAGCCATACACTGCGGAGGTGTGACCTATATCACTCAGACAGGCAGAAACACACACGGGCGCATGCGCCCTCGTCCACACACACACACACACACACACACACACACACACACACACGCAAACACACACACACACTTGAGTGCATTGTGAAGTTGTCAGGGCAGTTGTTCCTAACTCAGTCAGGCTGGCCGAAACTGGGCCAAAGCTAGAGGCTCTGGTCCAACTGGATCAAGTGGGTAAAATCCAAGCCAGAATCCTCTATAACTGAGACTGGACTAATATTTAAGCACAAAGCTGTGTACTTAATTACATGGCAGGTGTAACAAACTGTATTATTGGAAAACAAACTAAAACAATATTTTTTGTGTGTTTTGGTGCGGATCGACTACCCAGTGGTACAATAACTGATTAGTTTAAATGTTTTTTTAATCAAATCTCTGCAGTACAGTCATATAATAAATGTATGTGTGTGTGTGTGTGTGTGTGTGTGTGTGTGTGTGTGTGTGTGTGCGCGCGTGCATGTGTGTCTGTAATTGCTGTTTACTGCAGGTGTGACACATACCTTTGTCATTGTCTCTATTTGTCCTGTACACAACACATCACTCAGGACTTCATCGATTCTTTGCTGGATTAAGATCTTATTCAGTCCAAGACTGAGCAGTACACACACCTAATCCGGGGTGTGTATGCATGTGTGTGGTGGGGGGGGCACGTGTGCATTGCTTACCACTATGGCCGAGTTTCTGCGGGAGCCGATGGGTGTGGTGGGGAGGGAGTTGAGCGTAGGACTTGTGTTGAACTCTTCAGAGCTGAGGTTGTCAGAGCCGTCGCTCAAACCGCTGCTGATGGAGCTGCTCTCGTCCCAACTGAAGAAGACAAGGGCAAACAGAAATGTTCAGGTTCTTTTTGTTTCAGTTTTGGTGTTTTCTTTTTTTTTTTTAAAAAGGAAACAGGGTTTACTTTAAAATAACAAACAAGTCATTTTAAACTTGTTTATGATGGCAAAAGATGAGAAAGAATGACCAAATAAGACATAAACCTCAACTCTGTCAACACAATGCTTTAAATAAAAAAGATGAGGTGGGAGAAGAATGCCACATCTGGGACGTGTGCTTCAGGCAGAATGGATGCTATGACCTTACATACATTTGATAGACTGTGTGTAGAAAGTAAGGGGGTCGGGGGGTTGTGGGGTTGTTCTCTTAACAAAATCAATAGGGCAGAGTTAAAAGGGCGGGGTTTACATAATGAGGTCATCTTTACTGTCTCCAACAGGATGAAGGGGAGACAGGGATGTGGCCCTTCCAGTTGGGTGGCTGTATGGGTCACATATTGCCCCGGGGGACTTTACGGTGGAGCGAAAGAAGAAGACCTCGTCTCAACCATAAATGTACAGACACAACAAAAGAGCGGAGAGTGTGGGTCAGAAGTGACTGCCATGCTGCAGCGTTTCAGAGCTGCACGAGGATTAAAAGTGAGATGAGGTCAAACACATCTAAAGCCTGTGTCCGAATGTAAAACGCTTAAAGCCCACATTGAAGGCAAAATAACATTAACAAAGGACACTGTAAAGTGTTTCCCATTCAGAAGGATCATGCTAGTTACACTGTAGCGCAACATCAGGAATTTTAAGTTCAACACTAATATAGACAGACAATTTTGAAAGAAAAAGAGGAACCCATAAACTTACAGCGTTTACATTTTCGGCATTCAGTATTAAAGCACATCCATTCCTCATTAAATAAACTCATTGCGGGGAGATAAACTTCCTCTGGGGAGAAGCAGCTGTGTTTTACCATGGCCGCCTCTCTGAAGCAACACCTTTCTCCTCATATCCTGTTATTCTCTGCACAGCTGTCTGCTGCTCACTGCAGCAATTGTGAAAAACAACAATGCTGTCGGTGATGAGTAACTCAGATGTGACCGAAAACAGAACTGGCCCCCCCGGACGTCGGCGTCGCTCTGCCGACTGATGCGAAAAAAGGAAGTGGCGGAGACATGCTGGGTGTCCAACACGGAGTGGGGGAAAGTCCGTTCATCAGATTTATCTCGGGAATTAAAAATAGAGAGAACACGAGTATTTTCATTGCTCGTTCTTCAATTAGCTTTATGCACTTAAATGTACATAAATATCAGGACAAATAGGTGCTGCACGTGACCCTGCATGTGTGTGTGTGTGTGTGTGTGTGTGTGTGTGTGTGTGTGTGTGTGATCTTCAATTAGACCTCATTGACCCTTTTCTGTAAAGAGGATATCTTTGGCTCCAGAGGATCTAAGAAATTATCTGCTTAAACTTTAAGCCTCGTGGAAGGGATTTTTTTTTTAAACTCTCCAAGTCAGGCTAAAGGTTTTTTGGCTGAAAAGGCAAACTTATCATTATTCAAAGACAAAAACCCAATACCCTAAAAAAGCCACTGTAAAGGCGCTGTTGTATCCACCCACCTCTCCTTTGCCTCCGCTGGCTGAAATGAAAGGATGTCTAAGCTTGGAAAGCGGGTGATGAAATACGAGGATACTTGAGAGAAGAGGGTGAAGTGGCGTTTAGGGGCAGAAAAGATGAGCTTCACAAAAAACAGATCTCCAGCACAGAGAGGAGCTGCGGATGGCAGCGAGAATCGCAACAAATAAGGATGTTATCCATTCAAACTTTAACTTTCGTTGCTCATCTAATGCCTGTCATAATCTCCACTCAGCTTCTTCTTTCATTAGCAGCAGCTGCAGAAGCCGCGGGATAATATTAGCACAAAATTCATCCACATCAACCTTTTTCACATCTTAACTCATGCAAAGCACCATTACACTGTGCTCTGTTACTATATCTTCCTCTTCCAGCCTGCTACTACACATGTTGGGTTTCTGGTCGCATGATGCAGGTACCAAAGGCTTCAAAGAATCAAGATTTTAAAATTTAATTTAGGCTGCAATAAATGTCAATTAGTCTGACAAGCCTTTGATTAAAGTCATTCTTTACCTCCACCAAAAAACCCACCTGCTCGCTCTCCTGCACTGCCTGCGGAAAAAAACGCCATCTAGATTAACTACAATGTGTCACACAGACGCGCTAGATGTCGTCAGCCTGAGCCGGCAGCGTTCAGCTGGTTTCCTACCGTCTTTGAAAGAAAAACCACAAGGATTCAACCTAAGTCGTCACCGTCTCTCAGAAAAGAGTAGCGACTTACGCAAGCAGCAGGAAATTTCATTTGAGTTTTCCAGAAAGCTCACTGGTGGTCCAAGTAAACATGCGCTCATGGCACATGCGCATGATTTCTTTGTTTCCTCTAAACTACAGAGAATGAATCAAGTGAAATGATACCCAGAGTTTATTAATTGCCTTTTATTCATACGCCTTTGTGCTTGTTGGTGTTTAGACTGTGCTGATTCCTCTCATAAAAAGACTTCTCATCTTTATTGGCTGCTCATTGTAAAAACATTATACACTTCTTTCTGTCTGCTCCTCACACTGATCTCTCTCAGGTCGCGGGACGGGGAGGAAGAACGTGAAATAGGCCTGAAAAGAAAGCCATTGCAGTAGCAAAGCAGCTTCGCTTGTGGTCTGCGGGAGGACGGCTTTCTGGCAGTGATCGGTGTCGGCTGATAAGCTTTCATCCAAATAAACACGGAAACTGTGCTGAGGACAGCGCAAGGAATGCAATAATGATGCTCTTCTGATTCACAGCCACAATTTTTTTTTATTAAGTTATAGAAATAAGTTGGGGAATCAAGATTTTGTGATACTCAACAGGTCGGGAAGGTGAAGAATTTAAAAAAAATCTCCGGCTCCATGGCACTGATGGTCGATAACAACAAGTATCGAAAGGTTCGATCTTATTATGACATTGGCGAACAATCTGATGCCCATAATGTCAGCAATGTACGGCTGAGCCTGTTACATAACAATTCAAATGGTAACCTTTATGCTCTCCCCAATTTGAACCCCTCTTATTCAGGGTGAGATTGGGATGTGGAAAGCAAGCATGGAAACAGTTTCTGCAGTCCTACAGGAACTTTCCATTCCTATTAAAATGCACACCATCACATGACAGAACCCAAAATGGATATATCAGACTGGTTCCTGGTTGTAGTGATGCCTTTTCAGGCAAATGGAAAGTAGGGCACAGCCAGACTGGCACTGGACCGCCGCCTCACAAACCGGAGGGGGCACACATGAAAGGGCCGATGAGGCTTTCACGTCCACTGAAGACTAAACATTAGAAACTGGATGATGACAGACTCAGTAATAGACTGACTATATGGATCTGTATTAAAACAGAACATTTCTGCTCATTCACAAACAAACAACCAAGAAAAACAGACTCAACCCACAACAAAACCTTCCCACAATCTACCAAATGGAATGTTTAAGAAAGTGAAGACCTGTTGGTTCTATTTCCTGCGATGACCTGGAGGTCTAAGTGAGACAAAATTTTGAGTGTTAAGAGGTCAACCATAAAGGCAAACAGTCCTTCATTTACTCTGGATACACGAAAAACAGATGGAAGAACTGAACCTCTTGCACTGTTTCGAAATGAAATGGGAAAGCAGACCACACCCATCATGATCATGGCTGCAGTGACCACATCTAAGTCCTAAAATGCTGCAGAGTTGATTTTTCAGACATTCTATTTGTCCGTTTGACTGTGTGGACAAGCCACTGCGAAATAAACATGGAAGGACATTTTCCTGCTAAAACAGAAACCGTGTGTGAATGTGGTGTGTGTGCACAGATGGCTGACAACATGGGTGCCTGGACCACTTCAGCAGCTTATCACCAGGAAACTGTCACTCACTCACACACACACAAACACACACACACACACACATACACCTCTGTGAATCACCTTGGTTGCTTAGGAGCACAGCAGAAGATGTTCCAATAAAACACAGTAGAGTAGAAAGAGATGGAGGTTACGTCAAGATCCCAGCAGGCTGAGCTGTTCAGGGGTTCTGTATTGATTATTGATTTTTATAAGTAGCTGTTGTGTTGGATGATCCATACTGAAGCGCCACACTGGCTCAAGGAAGAAAATCCCAAGAACCACTTTTTTTGCCAGGAAAACAGACACACAAGACGGTAAATTCATAATCTGGCGAATAATAAGCAACAAATCTGTTGGCTTTTGATTAGCACCCAGAGAAAGACCCTCTTGTGCATTGTAATGCTAAACACTCACAGTAAATCATTAAGTCCCAATTAAAGGCTAGATTTTACCAGCAGTCAGCATTTGGTAATAAATTTGGAAATTAACTTGCTCTCCAGCACTGTTTACTTTTTCTTCACCATATTGTGTCGAAGCTGTGCAGATTCTTTTTTGCACACGATGCATTCAGGCATTTTAGGGGATTAGAGGAGGGGCTGGAGTTAATGAACTCATAATTACTGCTAAGTCCTCCTGCCACTGGGATCAGGCAAGAGGAGGCCACCAGCCAAAGAGTGCATGTGCCAAGATAGGAGCGTGGCCTTGAATCCCGGGACGGAAAGAAGAGGTCACGTCGTTAAATGGCCCTCTCAGCGAGCCGGGTTGCGTCTTCGACGGCTTATCCTTGACAGCAAAGGCCTGGGGCTTTAGGACACAAACGCATCACGTGAACTAAATTGCCTTTGTTCCCAGGAGGGAAGCCGACTGGCTGTCAAAGATGTGTGACCAGCCGCTGGTGGGAATTGTTGATCAAATCACAGCTCCCCTGAGGGCGCAAGCTAAGTCAGGCTATATTTTAATAGGAACTGTGGAACAAATACAGGTTTCTTAATGTATAACACAGTGATGACTGTGTAGCTCTGTGTTTTGTTGAGATAGTGAGCAAACTACACGGCTGAATAACAGCACAAACTATTCCGAATCTGCTCTGTCCTCCTCTGGGTGAGAGGATGAAGTTTTCTCAGAGAGCACTTGGCTGCGGGTTACTCAGCGAAATGAGGCAGAACAGGCAGAGAGTTCCAAGATTCATATAAGGAACTCCAACACTCTTGGAAGTGAAAACGGTGCGACTGTTGATCGCTCTCACACGAACTGTGTCATCTTGATCTTCTCATATCCTCAAGGCCCAAAATGGAAATTGAGGCCGGTGTGCAGGAAAGGTACAGGGACAGTTCCCTGAGAGGGACTGACCTCACACACTTCTTCCTGCTTCTCTGTCTTCTTCTTGCTCGGCTTTATTGGGGTTAAAGTTTAAAAGGTGACTGACCCCCCCCCCAAGTTTAAATATGACTATGACAGCTACGACACAAACAATGGCTTTTGGACATATTTAGCATAAATAGCAGAGTTAATTCCCTGCTATCTTTGTCAACAGTGGGACTTGATCCTTTGAGTGCAAGGGGCATGACAAATCGGGCCAACGTGTTGGATTTCAGAACATATTTAAACGCTTTGATGTGTAAGTTTGGGTCCAGGAGAGCTTATATGACTGGTAACCCATGACCCCCAACTTAAGCATCACAAGTTCTTTCAAACTGTCTTTTTTCTCTCAAAGAGAGCAGGAAGCAGAAGAGGGACAGGACTCTTGGGATAAGGTAAAACCCCTTTTAAATCACCTCCATAAGTAGTTCAGGCTGGGGTGCAGTGTGGAACACTTCCCATCTCCGATTCATGACTGTGAACTAGGGAGGAGCCCACAAGGGGAACCCCAGCGCGCAGAGGCCCAAGACAGGGGTTGGATCCTGGGGTAGAATTTCCTCTGGCCCCTTTCTAGCAACAACAAAACTGAGGAAAATGATACAGCTAACCTGTTGAGTTATTTTCTGGGGGGAAAAGAACTGCCACAAAACTCATATTTAATTATAGCTATTAATGAGAAATCCTACAGGATGCCTGTTTATGATGAGACTGGAAGCAACTCTACGAGCAAGAAGCTAAATCTCTGAAAGGCACAGTGAAAATGGAGCCCTGATATCAGCACATTGTGAGCCAGTGTTAATGGAAAGATCCACCACATGTCTGGAAATGTCTGCAAAACTGCAGATTCTGACATTTATGTGTCCAGATCTGACAAGAGGCACCACTTGATTATGTGTTAATCTCTCAGATTAATTCAGGAAACAACAATAGGTCTCCATGTGTGTAATGATTAATTCGCTGACTCTAGTGGATGAGCGGATTGTATGATTAACAAGTGCCAAGCTAGAGCTCTTAAATCTGTTTGCGGGTTGAGAAGGGAGCAGATGCAGTTAAACAGACAAGGAAAGATGGTGCACGGTGAGAATTTTGCCATTGTTTGAATCCAAATCCAATAAAAGCTTCACACAAAGAACGTTGTGAGTACGTTTAACGGCACCTGCCAACACCTCTAGCAAAACACAATGACCAGGGGAAGCGATGCTCTTTCACTTCTCCTGAGTGAGGTAAAGCAGACACCTATTAAAACACAAAAGTGTGGAAGTGACAGATGAGCCGGTGTTTGCGGGTGTTTTTTTTTCCTGTATGTTCTGGTATGCGCACACATTCGGGGTGGTGAAAAACATGCCTCGAGACACACCATGTATGAGCATGCACTCATCACCTGCTGTCACTCATTCACACACACTTACACACACACACTGGCCATGCCCCTTAAAATTGTTATAGTGAGTTTGGGAGACATTCCTGGCGAAACACACACTCCACATTCCAGCGGGTGTATTCTGGGGTTCCACTCCCTAAAGCTCCAACATTTGCAGACACATATATGAGCGTGCCTTCATGTGCACTGACACAAGCAGAAATAAAACCCCAGGCCAAACGATTCACATATTCTGTCCGCTAAACACAGGGAAGAGCTGCCTGAGTCTCCAAGATAGAAACACAGTGAGCTCGACTTGACTGTTAGATGAAAACGACATCCACGCTGCATTACTCTCCCTGGCTCCCGAGATTAGATTGTAAATCCTGCTGCAGCCGTTAGTTTAATCCTCCAAAACTAATCTAGATTTTGAAAAGTGCTAATTTCAAGATGGCTTTTGCTGGAAAAAGTGTCCATAGAGATGCAAAACTGATGGAGGCACCATTATTCAGCTGCAATGTGATGAACTTTGGGCAACTAAACAAGGACTCCCAAGGGATTGTAAAAATGACAGACTTCAAGTTCTGGTCTAACAGTCAACTTTAGACCACTGTACTCAAACCATACCTTAAACGGGGGGAACTGGAAGCTTTCTCTCTCTCACACATCCCTGCTGAGCCTGTTAAAGGTGGACTTATCTGGCAGTAGGTACTTGTCTCACTTTGATCAGACAGAGCAACTGGCTCAACCACAGGGGGCACCACCTCATGAAAATATCAGCTCTGTTAGTGAACACAGACTCCTGTGTGCGCAGTAAAGAGCATTTGGACCCTAACAGCACAGGTTACAAGCATCTGTTGTTTTACTCTCAGGTCTCCCTAATGATCTCGTAGGCAGAACGATTAGCTAGTTAATGGCGAACATCATTTGCTGACCACAGTGGAGGGACTTGTGTGTGTGATCCTTGTTGGGTTTTTTTTCTTTCCTGCTGTGCTATTATTATTACACAGCTGCAGCTAACGTCTGCATGAATGCGACGCTGTGACCGAGTCAACTCTCAACGCACGATGGGCCGACAAGCTTGTCTGCAGCCACATTGACGACGGTGTGTGATCGGATTTACGCATCGCAGGCGGTTCAACAGGTTGCTGTCGCCGTCCGACGCCCAACTCAGCAGAACGTGTGTTCTCAAACACAATGTTATCTTTGTGTGTTTTGAAAATGGTTGTGAAGGTGAAATCACCTGACACAGGATATCTCTCTCTTTCCCTTTGGTTTCTAAATGTGGAAAGTGTGAAAATGCCAGCTAACACACATTTTTTTTAAAACAGATTTAAAGACGTTGGCGCAGCAGTTGTGCCAGCTTTCCTACGCCATAATTGCAGGAGCTATGGATGTCAGTTTTGGTTATGGAGGCTCTCTCCCAACATGGAAGGACGCTGTCAAACAGTTCAGCCAGTATGATTTAGTGTTTCCAGTTGCACGCGTCTGGGCCGCATTTTCAAAAGCTAAAAGGAACTAAGGACAAAAAAGGAAGTTAAGGCTCTGGGTGTGACACAGATTCAGTTAAGTCACCAGCTTGGTTCTGGTTAGACAACTTGATTAGAATGTTTAGGTCATACATAATATATACCTTTGTGGTTACGTGTTTCCAGGGTGACAGCGCAGTGACAGGCATGTTGTGTGTGAGTTGATGTTGGACTGCTTCCCGTATGACTAACATTCGCTAGATCTTTGTCTTGGCTGGAACTTGTTCGTCAACGATGCGTGTCTAATGTTTCGCGGCGTGCACACACATGCTGACACCTGCACGTTACTTAAACACAAACATGCACGTGTACACAAGAAAAAAAAACTCTGGTTTCATTCAGATGTGCTGCTTTATCAGCTTTATGACAGCAGGACTGTTTAAGTAGATATAAGTCCAAGGAAAACACAAAAGAGTGTGTACACACACACACACACACAAACCCAAAATCTTGTTGTTCTGGGATTGGGCATGTGTGTGTCAGTGAGGGACACCAGGCCACTCACCACTAATGGGTTGACACAGAATGTCAATGGATGCTACAGAGGTCAGTGAACCAAAAGGAGCAAACCTGACCTTCACCCCTACACACACACACACACACACACACACACACACACACACACACACACACACACACCAGATCAGTAAGAGCATCTCTCTGTCTCCATGTCACCAAAGTCTTTTGCTGCAGCTATAAATGTTCTCACCAGCCCACTTGTATCATCTGGCCTACATTTGCCCACACAATTAGATAATTCTCACCTAGAACGGGCGTCAAGATAACGCGGGGGACGCTTGTCGCTTTTTGCCCAATCAGAGCAGATATACCGGGCGAAGGCGTCGTTTAAAATGTAAAAATGTAGGTCAGTCTGCTCAGACTGCGGTCCAGTCCCCGCAGCAGATCAATGCGAAACACACCCACCCACTCTCTCTCGCTCACACGCACACGCGTGCTGCATACCTGCCTCTGCCCACTGACCAACGATCGGCAGCAATGCAGTCAGAATCTCATGCTTTAGCATGCTATGCCTCAAATACTGTTGCAAAATGCAATTGGATCAGGTTCAGACAGAGGAGCCAGCCATGTCTCAAATCTGACACCGGTAGCAATAAGAGATCGGCGCCGAAGCAACGTTTTCCGCATTGAATTCTCAGCCCACACCCCCAAATACATACAAACCAAAGTCAAGAATAAGTCGCGAAATCGTAAAAACAATCACATGTCCGTCGCGATCATGTGAGCCAGCAGCTGCTAGACTTTTATCAATGGGACGTGCTGCTGTCTTTTACGCACTGATTCCGGAGCGTCTGGGAACGAGTCACCAGTATGGACGCCCATCGCATTTACGCAATCCCAACCCATGATACCATTCTGTCAACAGGATTTTTTTTATTTCCCTGCGCGCCCATGTCTACTCTGTTACCTTGACAGAAAGTGCATTGTCCTCCCCGCGCGTTGCTGCGGCGCCGGGAGCTGCAGCGCCTTCCCGTTCAACACGCGTCCGCTCATTCTTCAACCGTCCAGCCTTTTACGCAGCTATGTTCGCCTTTGGCATGTCCCGCTGCACCGGCTCGGGGGGGGGGGGGGGGGGTGGGAAAGAGAGAGGTCCAGGCGGTGCTTTCTGCCGCTGGTAACCGATGAATCGCCCGGGAGAGTGTGAGCAGCGTTGAACCGACAGACCCGCTCCCGCAGCGTCTCCACTCTGTCAGCGTGAGTGTCAGAGCGGAGGGAGGAGGCGATGAGCAACGGAGGGAGGCATGGACAGAAAGGAAACACCCCGAATTCTTCATACACCTCCTCCTCCTCTACTGATCGCGACCAGCTGTGCCTTTTTTTTAACAAAAGCGCAGCGAGACTTTTACGCGCACTCAGACGCATGATAAACGCAACCCTCTCTGATAAAGTAAGATCGCCCCCTTTACTCTCAAATTAGCATGGAAGTTGACTTTTCCGGGGTTACCTAAACGCACCATCAGATTAGATATCTACCTAAAAAGTATAGCATGAAAATGATATCGTTTTTAAGAGGCTGAAGCATTTGAGGGAACGTTTAAGCCTCCTGATGTGTGAAAATAGTGTTTGGCTGCAGCGCAGACCAAACTGATTCAGCACATCCTTGACTTTTCATCTTTTAATCCATAATTTCTGGAAAAGAGCTGCAGAGGGTCTGAACCAATATCCAGTTTATTATTACAAGTGCAGACCTGATGGCTCATTGTAAAACAAGTAGATGATTCTTAATGCTTCATTATCAGGCCATAGCATGAACAGGTTGGAGCTTTACTCACTTACAACACAAACTTTATATGCTAACTTTTGATCTTTAAACAGGCACATTTCACGATACGATAAAGTAAAGCACTCTGTGCCCAATAGGAGAGAATGATTAATAAGAATCTTTATTATGGGGTAGTTCTCGCTTTATTACATGCATATATATATTTGAACAGTTGCACGCTGTGCGATACAATTGGTGGCAACTTGCCAAACCAGTGGGGGTGTGAAAAGAGCTGCAATCGGCATCTAATGAAGCAGAGTGGCTAAATGACTCCAGTGTTTCTATTGTAACAAAGTGTGTATTGGCCATCGGAGTCTAGCAGAGGAATAGAGTGGGTATCATGTATCCACAAAACCCCCTGATGCCCCCCACCACCATCACCACCGTTAGAGGTATTTAAACACTTTAAGCAGCGAGTGGACCCCAGTGAATAGATGAGCCTGTCTGCTGCCTTTCGATCAATAAAATGAGTGAAGGGGGGGGGGGGGGGACGTAGACGGACAGATGAGAGGAGGGGGCATGATGGAGATAATTAACACTGCCTTTTCTGTCAAGACAAAAGGGGTGCGAGTGGCCTAGAGACTGGGACAAGACACGCAGAGTTTATAAAACATTCCCAGTGAGGGAGAGAAATTGAGATCATTAACAGACTCTTTGTTTGTGCAGTGGGAACAAAGGCGGGATTCTTCAGGGCGCCGCTCACCCGTGCCATGGTGGGTGAGGCGTTCGGGAGCCTGATTGGCATGTTGGCATGCTGAACTGCAGGTGCCTGCGGCCGCTGCCATCCCCGCTGCCTAGAGTTACCAATAAATAGAAGCAAAACTGTTTCTGTGAGCACAGAAACTCATATTCACACACTCACCGTCGCCTTTAATCACTGCAAACTTTTGCTTATTCTTGTCAGCTCTCATCCAAGTGTCTGCAAAGGGTAGTTGGACCGTGTTCCGCGTCTGTCTGGCCAGCTTTTCTTTCACTTTGACCAATGACTCATGCCCAGACATGCCCTGTGACTCTCTCACTACTTATTTGCGTCCCCTCCCCAAAGAGTGCTTCTTTTTTACGTCTTTCACTTCTACCCTGATTTGGCCCAGTATCTCTGACCACAGTGCTTGTTCTTGTGTGTGCTGGTGCAGATTAGTATAATTAGGTAGTGATGTAACTGTGTAATGACAGTATACAGGCAGGGTCATCCCGGTGACCCTGGGAACTTGCCACTCTTCTGCTGATGAAAGAGCAGCGAAACCTGGGAAAGCTCACCCCCCAACCCCTTATCAGCGCCACAGCACATCGACACAGGAGGACCTGCAACGCTTGCTAGGCTACAAAACATACACAAACATAAACAACGCTTCTGTCAACCTGATGTGTCTGAAACCGAAGGACCAGTTTTTATATCACAAAAGCAGAAATGAAATCCATGTAATGTTATCAGACTGAAACACACACGAGCACACAAACACGCACAAAGACACAAGTAAATAATGGAAAATGTAGCGTGGTTTGAGAAGAGTTTGGAATTTGCTTCACAATTTTGCAATGTGAAAACAGTCTGTTAACATATAAACAGAAAAGCACACACGCATGCACGCACGCACACACACACACACACACAAATTCCTCGCTGAACTTTTCTGGCAAAGTGCCACATCTGTCACAGGACAAGTCACAACAGTTTTTATACCAGTCTGCATTCGGCCCCATTGACAAAAGCTAATTTTAATAACTCTTAGAGACAAATGAGAACTGTTTATAAAGGACATAATTTGTTCGTAAACTGCTGCATTGTGGTTAATTGAGGGCCCCTCCATCTCAAGACTACCATAAGCATTTAATTAGTCTCTTTGTGGGACAGGTCGTCCTCGTGCAGAGGACAATATACAAGAGGAAAAAAGGAGGGGAAAAGTAATTAATGTGCGCAGGAGAATTCAAACAGGGCATAACAGGTTTGTGCAGCCTTTCCAACGTATGTCTCCTGGGCAAATAATGAGGATATGTTCACTACTGGGAGCACTGGTGCATGCAAGAAAGGATGAGATTAAGCAATTGGCATAAAGAGGTGAACAGGAAGGGGGACTAATGGCAGGAGGGCTTGAGAAAAAGTGTGTGACTAATGTCAGAATAACTTCAGAGAATAACACGGCGGGAGTCAGTAGGAGGGGAGAGAGGTTAATTCTGATGCGCATTACAAACCCCCGTCACACCCCGCTGTTAACCTCAGCTCTAGTGGTCTGTGTCTGTGCGAGAGTGTATTTGAGTGTGTCCATGGTGGGGATATGAAACATGCCTCAGATGTTTGTCCAAAGCCAAGCCGAAGAAGAAAGCAGGTACTTAAAGGCCATATATGTGTAAAGGGAGGACATGAGTGAGTGAGAGCAAAATTAGTGGGAGTGGGGGTGGGTTGGTGTGTGTGCCTGTGTGCTTGTTACCCTGTCTTTCACTGTGGGAACCAACCTTCAGAGGTGTCCCGGATCATTTCCTCAGACCCTCCATACCTTTAACAGCACTACCTATGAGAAATTAGGACTATTTCAGAAAGTGTGATCCTTCCAGACCTGTTTGAATAACTTCCCATGCAGACCAACAGGTGAGCTGGTAAACACACACACACCTGCAGGCAGAATGTTATTAACCATCGTGTATACAGTAGACAGGAATAATCAGGTTTTTCACGTTGGTGGACTGCATTAACAGGACATTGTTCTACATTTTACACCCCAGTGACAAAAGGGAAACACTCCGAAGGGGAGTTCTTCATTCCGGTCGAAACCATTCCACACTCATTAAAGTGAGAGTGGAGTTCAAATTCTGTGACCTGTGACTGTAGCAAACTCAAGCTAATGGCTGCTAATGGGGTCGCACACCATTTTTCACTTGTCCCTATATATTCTTTAGCTTCTTAAACGTTCAGTAACAAATTCAGTTTCGTGAGAGATTAAAAAAACAAAGCTTTTGTTGACAGAATGATGTCAGTGACCAGTGCTTGTTGCTTTAGTGTCACTGTCAGTTGGTGTGTTCAGGTCACTTCCGTCTTTTTATCTCCTCCACAGGTCAGATGTGATTACATCATAGATAAGGTAAATAAAGTGAAATCTATAAACACTTCCAGGAAGAGTGAGATCTATTTCTTTCCTTAAAGGAAATTGGGTGGAATTGGTCATCGGGCAAAAGTCGTAACACTTTGACCTCTGTAAAATAAGCTCTGTCTCACACACACACAAAGTTTATTTCTTTTACCCACTTCTATTGTTGACATGGCAACACATCCCTCTGAACTATGTGGGGGTCTCTCTCTCTCTCACACACACACACACACACACACACACACACACACACGCACGCACGCACACACAGTCCTCCAATTCTCTTATTCGTTTTTATCCCTGCCATAAGAGGAACTGAGGGATTATCAGAGAACTCTATAGAGATTTACGGGGCCTCAGTAGGTACAGGGTGGGGGGAGGGTCTGGGTAACTGAAGCCATGACAGTAGCTTTTAATAAAACCAAATTAAAGAATGGAATATGCCACGACTAAACGAGGAGTAGATGGTGGGAAACAGTGAGCAGGGAGTGAAGATTTTCAACATTTGTGACTCCGGAACTTTTCCAGACTCAGATGATGGAAACATTCGTCCAGCAGTTGTGTGAGTAGTTCCCAAGCTCTGATCCAGAACACGTGTGTGTTGCTCAATGTCGGTAATGAAATGGACAACAATCAAAATAAATATATCCTAGAAACAAGTCTGGCATTCTTGTCTGAATAATTTTGTGTGTCTGTGTGCGGATAGAGAGAAAAAACAGGCAAATCCTTTCTTTTTATCCAAAAGAATCATGATACTATAAAAAAAAAAATCCAGACTGTTTATATCTGCAAACATGAGAAATACATCAGAACATTATTCTCACTGCAAGAGAAGGTGTCTGGTCATGTAAATCCACCCCCAGCCCCATATGCTCCACTGTGTTAATTCTTTTAATGTGTTTGTGTGTCGATGTGTACTCTTCCATGCATGTGTATGAGTAGCTGGCGTGGGTGCCTGTGTGTCTGCGCCACTCTAGCAGACAACAGATTAATGCCATTATTGTTATTTTAGAGACACCCACTGTTTCAGATGGATCCAATTACATCATCACTGAGAATAAAGGATGGACGGATTGAGAGCAAATTTAAATCCAAATGTAGTTATCAATTTCATAGCATTCATTAATCACTTGTAACACCACATCCTCTTCAGTTAAAACAATCCAATAGCGTTGAATGAGACGAGAATCAAAACGTGACCCATCTCATGCTCATCTGATTACACTGACTGGCTGCTAATGTGTCATCTCCACGGGTGATCTCTCCACTGTTTTAGCCACACATGCTGAGACAAAGAAAGAGCACGCTCCTCTGCTCAGCCAAGTGTCCTCCGTAATGACAGCAAAAGTAATTGATTACACGCCACGCTGAGCAGACAGAGCAGGACGAGGGCCGCTGCAGAAGAGCAGGTACAGTGGATGACCGAACCCTCAGTCTGCCTCTCATCAACTTTTCATGCGAATGGGCTCCGACGTGTGGACTCAGTGAGAAACCGAGAAAAAAAAAGGTTCGAATTGGTTCCCCCGATATAACGTTCCTTTAAAAACCTGCCACAGAAAGTTTTTAACCTAGTTTCATTATTCATGACTCGCGTTTGTTCACATCTGTACAGTATAGAACAGCTTCAGTCTCGCCAGAGTTGAGTAAGCCTTCCCAAAAGACATCATGTTTGCATTACCCAACTCCTCAGTCCGTCTTTCCTGTATCTGAGCAAATACGATCCAGATTAATCTATGCATTCAAGGACACGCCTGCAGATTTTCATAACACGAGGCACAAACAGGCAGTCAATGCACAGAAGACAGAAAAAATATTGTATCCATATATTTTGACAGCAAGAGGGGAGTCCCAGGTGTGTCCACTGGGGTTTACGCCAGCTGGATGCATGCACGTACACGTGCGAGTGCACAAATCCAGTGAATCAGACCCAGATGTGTGAAAGAGAAATCCATCAATCACATTCGTGGAATATCAGAATTGAGTGTGATGTTCTAAGCTTTGGACAGTAGGGGGAGCTAGAGTACAGGGCGAAAAAAAGAGGTTTGGTCTGATTTGAAAAGGCCGCACGCGCGTACACACACGCGCCTGCCCTGCTGCATGAGATAAGGTTCGATAACAATCCAAACATCAAGGAGTCGTGTCGAACTGGAGATGCTGAACCATGCACAAGGCAGCCACCAGCACATGACCTGTTGACCTTCAGTGACCAAAAATAGGTTTCTAGTAACTAAGAACTCGGAACTGATATTTTAAATTTAGGTTCGTACAAATTACTTCCTTATTCAAATGTGTTTCAATTCCCCATAATGAGAACAAACAGACCTCTTCTCCCTTATTCGTGAACAGACGGCACAAATCAAAACAGTGAAACCACCAACCTCTGAAATGCTTTCAGGAGATTAACACGTGTAAGCGTGTGCGCGTGTGCCTCCCTCCATAATTCATACATCATATTTAGTGCAGTGAACCAGCCTGTCTAGGACTGTAACCATGGAGACTGCCTCTTTACTGATGGGAGGTCACTGAGGATGGGAGCTCCTCCATCCAGGAACAAAAGCGTCCAGCGGAGCAGAAAACAAGCCGCGCGCTCATTCAAACACATGGCAGTGCAATCAATACTGATTAGCAAGCACAGATGAGGATACTCGGATACGCGAGGTAGCATTTGTGCAGTTGTCATGGTGTTAATGAGTTAAACGGCGTGCACTGTATTTTTCCTGACAACCCGTCTGATTTTAAACTGTCTAGACCTGTCTGTCCTCTCAGCGATGACAGGTTTATATTATTGTTTGAACGTTTTAGATGTGTTTGGCCACGAGAAGACGGGCTAACTCCAAATTAAACACTGCACTCACTTTTCTCGGATTAAAAAATATTTCTGCAAACCAAAGTCCTTGGGCGGGGGGGGGGGGGGGGGGGACTGGCTCACGTTTGTGGAGTGCAGATTTACAACCGTCACAGGACCACACCTCTCTACGGTTCACACACGGGGAAATGCCCTCTCAGTGTTTCCAAGATGACGTTTATGAGTGAACGCCTGCGTGCTTTTTTGTGCATGTGCGCGGAGGAGGGACCATTCGAGGAGGGGGTCCGGTTCCAGATGCAAGTCTTTCTCATCAGACGAGAAGAGGCCCCGGCTAGAAAAGCACAGGAAACGGATAACTGACACATGGGGTCCTGACTAAGCGCATCCCTGACTTATGGAGTCTGCGCACGGCGCAGGTCACGGCGCAGTCACGGTAAACTTGTGTGTCCATGACTCATTGTTAAAATCCAGTTACTAAGACCCACAATGAGTCAAAGCCCCCTCACTGGTGTATGTTTATGGTCAAAATCTAATATTTCAAAAATGATTCCTTAGAATTCAAGAGAACAAACAGATGGGACGGCATCACGCAAACAAGGAACATGTGTCTGTCTGTGATACATAATGCATGTGGGGAAATCCTGTTTCATATAAACAGAGATGGGATATGGAAGTGGGTCCTGATCTCTGTATGACTGGGGTATTGCATCTATGTATAATTGATGAGAATGCGAAATAAATTATAAGATAGGGGAGAGTAAATCCAGCATGGGGAAGCATTAATACACTGCAGGGCAGCAAGGAAACAGGGAAAAGCAGCGTTAGCATGCCCCCTAGTGGCAAACATTTGATCAAATGCCCAAAATGATCACAAATGATTCAGTGTAGGCCAAATATATTTGATAATCTCAAACATATCTGATGAAGAGAAAAATCTATATAAATGTCCTTAAATTAACACGAGAAACAACGACCCTCTGACACAACCTCAATGATGACTCAAGGTTATATTTATCAATATATAAAGTAGTTCTGTTGTGGTTTCAGGAGAGATTTAAGAGAAAAACTCTGCCATTTTGTCTGTCATCTGTTGTCTGGTTTACAAATTAGTCTTTCTCACACAAAGATCAACCTAACCAGGCTTACATAAAGTTAAGAACCGTCCCACAAACAAATAACATTTCTGGTCAAACTTGATCTGCTCCCATCATCTTTGTTTCTTCATCCTTATATACAATATTTGTACAAAGACCACTGACTGGAGCCTTGTACAATAGCACAGTGTTGCAGCTGATTTCCATGTGACTGGGGGGTACATTTCTGTGGTTCAGTGGAAATGTCAAGCTGCGGCTGCTAGGATCTAAGGTTATATCCAGACAGTGTGTGTTTTGTTGTGTCATTCCTCAAGGCCTGCAAAGTCCCCAGCACTAACTGACGAAGCATACAGCCGGTCGTTCTTCGATGGGCGCAACACTTTTTTTTACCCCTTTGTATCCATGCGTATGTTGACGCCGGTCTTCTTGATTAGTCACAGAGTCGCGGGACAATCTGCTGTCTCACTAAGAAACTCTGGTGCAGAGTCAAGAAGTCGCGCGCTCTAAACAGCTGTCAGCAGCATGAATTCACTTCCAATCAGACGTCAGACGCAAACAACGCTAGCAGAGGAACAATAAATCATTTTGTGGTGGCGCCATTGCGACCGATGACATCCCAAAGACAAACTCCAGAGCGGCACATGTGTGCAGTGTAACTTGCAAGGTTTCCTTTGGAGCCTGGCGGACCCGCGTCGCAAACATGCTGAGAAACGGAAACCGTTTGCGTCGATTTCCAATGCGAGTCGGATTCCAAATCCCCCGAACTATTAAAGTTGCGCCTGCTTCAGAACAAACCTCCATCTGACTTTGACCGACTCCACACTGGCAGGTCAGAACAAGAGCCAACGCTGTCAGGGGTCCTCTACACCGTTCTCTGCTGGCTTTGGCAGCTGAATTTGACGGCATGATCTCATCGAGGGGTGTGTGTGTGTGTGTCTGAGTGTCTGTTGGGGGGGGTATTGTGACGCCACTGCTGGCCTCAGCCAGAGAGGCTGCTCTCTGACTACAGCTGCAACATACAGCTGTCAGGGTAAAGGCAGACCGTGGGGTAAAACCTGCCGCGCCGAGGAGCCGAGTGAGACTTTGTTGTGCTGAGACTCCACCAACCACTGCTGGTCGCCGACAGCTGCGGCAATGAGAAGAGTCTATAAAATGTGGTACTGTATGTTTCCTGAAGTGCAGAACGGGCCAAAAAAGTAGTGTCACAATAGCGTATTGTGCTTTAAATACAGACCAGAACCTCTGCTGTAATCTGATGACAACAAATGGCAATAGGAATAATCACTGTATATCAGGGATAGAGTTCTAAACACCAATGTGGCTCCTGGTGATGTAAATAAATAATACAACTTACCCATTTCCCAGATCGTCGATATCAACATCGTCATCTTCATCCTCATCGTCACCCTCCTCCTCGTTGGGGCTCTTTCCCACGAGGTCACAGTTGCTGAGGTACTTCCCCTTCAGGAGGGATGGATCTGAATCACCCAGCGCTTCGATGAGGTGGATGCGGGAGGCATGGTTGATGCGAAGGGGCACATCTGACTGGGCGTTACCCGTGGACGGAGCTTCGCCGGCCTGCAGGCGGGGGCTGGCCTGGCCCTGACGCCACGACAGCGGGGAGGAGCGGTTCGATAGGCTGGAGATCGAGAACGCGGCAGCTTCGTCGCTGTCGTAGCACACGGTCCCATCGGTAAGGCTACAGAAATGAAAGGCCGAAGGGAACAGGGGTCAGCCATTTTGGAACCAGCCGGGCAGTCCAGAGTGGAAATCTGCCATTTCCTTCTCCTTCCTAAATCTTATTCCTCCACATCTACATTTAGCTTCCACTATGGGTTAGTGACGGCTCTAACTCCACAAATACCAGCATCAAAGCTACATCACGCCTTCCCTGAGCTCAAGCAGATGATCACATCACTGATTGGTTTCAAAGGTCACAATGTTGAGCCCTGACTCCTGATCCACGATATGCCGCCACGGTCAAAACTACTCATCTGCTGGAAATAATTGCCCCTATAAAATCAATCGATCGAGGCATTTTCACATGTCTTCACGTGAAACACGAGTGGGAAATAAATGAACCAGCGAGAAATTGATCTTCATCTTTTCTTTCAGGCTTCTTATCGAGACTGGAAAAAACCCAAAAGGGTCCAACAGTTTAATTAAATCAGATTTCACTCATTACATAATAATTTCTCACAGTTAACATGATAAATAATTCACAGATAAATAATATACTTTGTTGGACAGCGAGAGGTGACTGAGGGTCAAACTACAATTAAAATAAGAATGAAAAGTAAACCAGGCTCCAGCAGAGATTCATCTGCCAGTTTGTGGGCAGCTGCCACGGAAAAGCCAGAGCGGACGTGCATGAGCCGAGACACGGACATAAAGGCCATAAGAGGGGAAGCTCTCAAGGACAAAAAGCTCAAGATATGCTGAATACCATCAAAACCGCGCAATGAAAGGCAGGAAGAGACAGGATGCAAATACTGGCGATTCATCACAGTCTTATTCCAAGTGTTGCGGGGAACAAGAAGGAGAATGTGCACGGGCAGCGTGTGTTTTAAGACAGATTTGGGTTAATTCAAAAAGAGAGAGAGAGAGAGAGACTAATGTTTATGGGTCTGTTAGGAATACTGATATTGATCCAAAAGCCCACAGGCAGTTAACCACCACACCCCAACACGCTGTTAGCATGTCAATAAGGATCTGCTCATCTCAACTGCTGATTCTCTCTTGTTTGTTCTAGTCCTCATGCTTTTTAAAGTGTGTGCGCGTTTGTCGTGCCCCACCTATGGCTGAGCTGCACCCCTCTCAGGCTGGTCATGGTTTCTTCCAGGTTCTGTCGAAGGTCCAGAACATTCTGCACAGTCCTCTTCCTCTGGGATTCTGGGTCTGTGTGCAAATAACATTTCATCAGACACAATTAGAGGTGAAAATGACATTTTGGAGAATCATGGGATGGCCGAAACATGATCTGCCAGCCTTCAACAGCCACACGAGGAGAGGATAGAGGTCAGAAGCAGCTCTTGATTACAGTATACATGTCGATATAGATCCATAATCTGTTATTCATCTTTTGTTTGACTAGTAGTTTGTTGCAAGTTTCTAAAGTATGATAACAGAATTGTATTCCTAAAATCTGTGATATTATAGATATATGTATTTATGGTCTTCATGGGGTTTTAGGGTTGTGGTCATACGTCATATAGTTTCACACATATGCTGAGAGCACCTGACCTTGACCTTTGCCCCCTTTCCTATGCCTGCTGTTTTTTTAAAGTGCGATGAAGAGAAGGTGATAAAATGTTCAGGATTTTTGATAGAGGACAGTTAACCAGGGGTTTGGCTCAATAGGCCGTTAAAACTGACCAGCTGACTCTCTCTCAGCTGCCAGGGCTGATGGCGTCACCCTGACTTCTCCCTTTTGGAAGGATTTTTGCATTTTGCACTCCCTCACTTTGGTCAGTCGTCAAACTCTTGTGGTATTTGGTTTTTCAAAAAAAGATGTTAAGTGTTAATGTTGTTATTCAGAGCTAATGAAAAATTATACATACACAGATACTGAAGGCTGCACAGCTAATTGTATTCAGTCAGCACAGATGGCAAATGGAGAGGAGAAAAGGGGAAAAGATATTCAAATGTGTGAGGGCAGTTCATTAACTGTGGCACCATCACAATATTGTATAGTCAGCACTTCACAGATTAGTAACCCAATGGAAATGTTTACACTAGAGTTTATTTAGATATCTTAAAAAGAACCTGCAGGACAGGGCCATCCTGGACACACACACACACACACACACACACACACACACACACACACACACACACACACACACACACACACACACACACACACACACACGGTGTAGATGTTTGGCAATAAAACGGTACATGTGAATTTGTTCTCCTGGAGGTGCTCACATAAAAGGAGCTAAAGCACATTATGGAAATTCAAGTTTTAGGAGACACGCTTGGAAATGCTCAATTTGTGTAATCTGTTCACACAATGGAACAAAGAAAGTCTAAAATGTGCAAATAAGGAGTCTGACGCACGCAAGTGCGTGTGCACGTCCACGCACACAGACACAAAGGCTTTAATTGTTGGGTTTTAATTATCCTAAAAGTGATCTTTGTTTAACATGGGTGTGAAATTGATTAGACACAGTCTCATCATTATGTGAGCGTGTGTGTTAGAGAGAGAGAGAGAGAGAAGGAGGGAGGGAGGGAGGGAGAGCAAACCGGGCAACTTCCTGTCCTGCCTCTGCCTTGCTCTTGGTGGTCCCAGCTGGCAGTGGGAGGGGGTGTGGTTGTGGCAGTTGGGGAATTAGGCATGCAAATATCCCTGTCAACCCTGGCAGCTCCCCCGGGGGTGCAGATGAATTACAGTGATTTGGTTTAAATGGAGTGTGTGTACATGTGTGTAGCGGTCCTTGTGTGAATGCTGGGATGGGGCGCTCCCCCTGCCTCTACCGGGGCACACTCGTGGACAAGCACTCTAGATCTGAAGGGTCTATGAAACCAGCCGTGGAGACTTATTAATGGCTGACACCGGCTGTTTAAGTGAGAGTCAGCGCGTCAGAATCAGCAGTATTATGCACGCATGCAGTGTGCAACAACCTCTGCATTCTAATGAAACCCCAGTCTGAAACAACAGATGCTTTATTTGATGGAGGGAAAAACAACATGGATGTAAAAAGCCAGGAAACACGAGCACAACGCTCTCTCTCTCTCTCTCTCTCTCTCTCTCTCTCTCTCTCTCGCTCTCTCTCTCGCTCTCTCTCTCGCTCTCTCTCTCTCTCTCTCTCTCGCTCTCTCTCTCTCTCTCTCCCGTCACATCGAGCCAACAACACTACTGGACTTAAATCTGAATGTCTGAGGTAGACATTCAGCTCCAGACAGTCACAAAGAGCTTTCAGCAGCCAAAACATTTGTGAATGAACAAAAACAACAAACCCCTGAGAAATGACGGCAGCCATTTAAGATCTCTTCTTGTTTTTCACAGGAGGTGGCTGTTTGTGCAGCTCTAACAAATAAAGGAAGGAAAATGTCACCCAAAGCAATAGTGACTCATTTATTTTGTATTAATATAGCAAGGGTCAGGATATACGTGAGTTTAGGTATCGTAAACACAAATAAGCGCTTAATCGCTCTTGTTTTTTTACATGTTGATGGCTTTACTGACAATAACAAACGTGATGAGGAGATGAGCGTTTGATTCCTCTTCTGATTAGTCTGTCCATTAAAATGGAAAAAAACTCCCTGATGGCAAACTAATGGCACTGTCCAGTGTGTGTGTGTGTGTGTGTGTGTGTGCCCCAGTGGGAGCATAGCTTTTGCAGAATATGAATGAAGCTTTGAGTAATGGCTCCCGTTTCTATTCTCTCCTTCCCTCCAGACTCGATTTGTCTCTGTCCGCACCACGTGCACGCACACACGCTAATGTCACTGTAACCCACCTTACAGCTGCAGGACGCTTATCCCATAATAATCGCTGGTGGCGGCACATCAGCGCTACTCTACCGCAAATGTCTCCAGAGATGTGCGAGTCCTCGCAGTGGTTGTTTGTCAAGAAACACAATTATTAGGTGCATTCCTGACTTTTAAGAATCCCACAAACAGGATGCCAGTAAAACCACTGCACCTCTTAGTTATGGTTTTAATGGCAGGGTTACTATAAATATATCTGACAAAAATTTAAATCAATCATTTTGGTTTTGTTTGTTTCTTTAATAACAGTTCCCAAATATTTCTAGTCTGCTTTTTTTTTTACAGCCCCTTTCTGACCTCAGTTTACAAAACAGGAAGCATTACAACACACCGCTATTCCTGCACATCTGGCTGAGGAACACAAGCGTGCATCTGTGCACGAAGGATGATTTGCTTCACTAGGATGTTGCAACAGGATATTGAGACCATTGAAAATCATATCTGATCTGGAACATGAACCCATCAAAGCACAACACAATATCCGCATGTACACAAACTATGCCACTGTTCCTTGACATGGCAATTAGCGAGTTAATGCTAATCCGAGACAACGATTATACGAGATAATCAGTTCTGGAGCAGCTGACTGTGTCGAAAATCTGTTTAAAAATGAGAAACCATACCAGCCATAGACACAAATAACAAACAAATGCACTATTCATTCACACACAAGTCTGATCTTCTTTTGTCATCTTCACAAACACAAACAAACACAGACTGTATCTGCTGAGGATCTGGCACAAATCAGCCCAGAGGGCAAAATAAGGCGGCTCTAGGTTCCTTCCATCGTTCTTGGAAAACAAGCCCGAGAATTGCACAGATGTGACAGTCTGACTAACCAAAGCTTTGTCTCTCCTGCAGGTTTGAAAGGTAAAATAAAATTTTCACTGATGAGACCATGCAGACCATTTGAAGTGTGTGAATTCACTCCTGTCAATAAATACATATAAGAAAGAAAATACAGTAAAGTGTTGTGCTCTGAATTTTTAGTTTTCTCAAGCACATTTGCTTGTTGGCATGATATCAAATTAAGTGGTAAACCTAACATAATCTGCTATAATATACGTAATCTCAATCGTGTGGAACTTCTTAATTTATTCTTAATTTATTCTTCTCACAAGCACAACATGTGCTTGTGAGACTTTTCCCCGCAGCTTTTGTGTCATATGAGTACTTTAACAGCTTTCCTCCACGATACTTTTAAATTGGGAGTTTTAGGAGCACCATTAAGCGTTTTAATCTTTCAAACATAGGTGTGTGTGTGTCTGTTTGTGTGTGTCTGTTTGTGTGTGATGCTGTGCAAGAGCTGATGAGACAAAACACAGAGCGAGCTAATATGATTTCGGAGGAAGACGACAGGAAGCAGACAGCGCTAATGCAATGGCTCCTGCATTAACTTCTGAGAAACTGACCACAACGCAGCATTGTGGATGCACGTAAACACATACACTCATGCGCGCTCACGCAAACAATCCCCATCCGCACCCCGATGTGCAAACACTTTCTATGAATTATCCCTCTGACAAAAATCCCTCCTGCGGTAAAAAGATGTCCTCTGTCCTTGTCCTGGAACTCCAGAAATATCCTCTGCTGCCTGACTGCTGACAGAACACCACTACCCGTCAACTCACATCAGTCTTGAAAGAGGGGGACAGGAAGTGAGGGAGAGAGAGAGAGATGCAGATAGAATCTTTGTTCCTGTTTTCCTTGAGTATTTGTGTTTACTCAGGCTGTCAACACCTCCACAGTATCACACACTGAAATTAAAAATAAAATCAATAGCGCCAGCGCTCCAGTATTGGCATATTACATTAGATGACGCTGAATCAATTCTCGACACTGCTCATACTGGGGCATCAAAACACACTTATGACACAAAGTGTGACAAACCGGCCAGTAATCCGTGCGTCAGCAGCATACAACCCAATGCTTGTGCGCCACATGGCTTGAATTCCTCACTCAGTGGCGTGAAACAGTCTGGCCACACCCACATGACTTCAGAGACTCCACACTTTGATCACAATGAAAGGACAAGATGAATTAGTGGAAGTATGAGCAAGAAAGCAAATCAGAGCCTGAAAAGAGCTCGTATTTTATGTGTGTCAGCTCATGCAGTCTTTAGGTGCTTTGGTTGCACTTCTTCTCATCTTCTGAAGAGTTGTTGAATTAAATAGGTGTGTTGTGTGTTTGCGTGCCTGTGTGTCTGTTTGCATCGTACCATTTTTGACTTAGCCGATTTCCCGGCAGCATTTACTGATTTGAGCTGACATCTGACGAGCAGCCGCCGCTGATACAATGCTAAACTAACGAGCTCCTTCTTGCACTCAGCGCTGCTTTAAATGCAGAAGCATTCGTGAGTTGCCGAGTTGCACTTAAGAGATCTGCTGAGCTGTTCTGCTCCGTCCTCACAAGTGAAAGAGTCCTTCCGCTACAAAAACCCCAAATCCACGCTTCTCAAATCTTCTGAACTAAATCTATTTTCTCCATCCGATCCTTCGTAAAGTAAAATTCCCCCAAATACCCCAATCTCCATCTAAACGCATGTCCTTAAGCTTTAATCTGTAATTCATTTCAGTCTTGATGGTTGGTCTTTTTTTTCTGGTGATAGATGTGTGATTAGTGGAATGGAAGCCGAATCTTCTCATTATCTTGATGCAAGGCCTAATCCAAATGCTTGCCACTGTCTTTAGGCTGGATCCTCTTTAAATCAAGCCGACCTCATGCTGGGAAAGGAAACTGCTTTAGGGGGCTTACCCTCTATACCTCATTATGGGTGCTGGATAGGAGCAGGAGGTGTCATTAGTGGCACACATCTGAGGTTCGGTGCATAAGATGACCGTGGCAGGCTAACCAATATATGTTTTACGGTGCATTTTAGAGAGAATTTATGCTTCTATATAAACCAAAACGTATGCTAACATTGTTAACAAGATATCGTACATCATGAAAACATGCTTGGCTTGCCAGTAATACCATTTCCAGCGCCTGTGGGCACAGAACCCAAGTAATTCTCTCAATCTTGTTAACAAAATGCTCTTTATCAGGGAGTGGTACAGCATGTGCCATGAAAGAAAAAGAGATTATACAAATACAAATCCAGAATCACCGCATGCTTTTTCCCCTTGTCTTCACTTCACAAGTGTGTGTGTGTGTGTGTGTGTGCGTGTGCGTGTGTGCGTGTGCGTGTGTGTGTGTGAGTGTGTGTGTGTGTGTGTGTGCGCGCATCTATGTCCACTACTGTAGGCCAATCTAAAGCAGTGTCAAAGTGCATGCTGCTAGCTGCCATGCAACACGACAGTTTATTTCTCAAGCCGGCATTTTAATCCCTGCGGTCATCAGCTAACATGCATCCTCCAAAATAACAGGCTATGACAGGGTCAATTCATCCCCATGCGATGCCGAAGCCACTGTAAAATGGCACTCGCAGGAAGTAGACAAGGAGAAGGTGGAAGCGTGTATGAGAAGAGGAGGTAAACGTTTGGTGAACATTGGCAATCCATTTAAATATGACAGGCGTAGAATCCAATTAGCTGTGTGTCCCATCAGAAATGAAGAAGTGTCCCCCCCACCCAACGCACACACACACACACACACACACACACACCAGACTGTATAGAAAGTTATAAGTGCATATTTAATATATGTACGTATAAAAATATATGGTGGAATCTAATCTCCTGAGCTGCCAGGTCTAAATTTAGATCACCTATCATCATTATTTTCCCAGGATGCTCTTTTATGGAATTCTTTTACTCTCTGTGTCCCCCCCTCCACCCCCACCCTACCTGCCTAGAGGAGGAAGGGGCTGAAAATTACAATAAGGACTGGGACAAAGTCACACAAAGACCCACACTACACACACATGCTTGAATGCGGGTCTGCTGAGGCAAGGTCACGCAGGACTGTTGAAGAGAGAAAAAGGAAATGAGGAGGAGAGAAGAGGAAGTGCGAGAGAGGTTTGATGATGGACAGAAAATGACTTCCTCACATCAAACTACATAATAGTGTTCCTGCGACAGTGTGCTCTCTCCACCTCTATTGCATTGATGATGCTGAGCGGTGCTGGCCAGAGCCAGGGAGGGATGAATCAAAAGATGTCTGTGTGTATGTGTGTGTGTTTGCTTTCAATAACATGGCGAGCCACCCACCACTGGCACACAAATGTTTCATATACGTGCACGTTTGTAGCACTCTGGCTACCTGCTCGTGCCACCAACATCCCCCCAGATTTCCCTCTGTCCTCCCGCACGTTGCCCCCGGTAACAGGGGGGTTGGGGGGGGGGGAGTGTTGGATGTTGGATAGTGACCATCTGTCAGAAGCTTGACGATCAATGGGGCTGGAGCAGAGAGAAGAAGGGACAGGGCTGAGGAAGAGCGGGAGGGGCGCAAGGCTAAATATGCACCCCAGTGTGACCGGGCCCCGAATCAATGCAGAGTCACTTTATTTATTGAGCGAAGACACACACCCCGCCAGTCCCACTAACATGGCCTTGGCTAGCAAATGGCCGGTTCTGGTGTGTGCCGTGACACGCTGAGTCTGAAGCATTTAAAAAAAAAAGAGAGAGAGAGACATACACACAGCTCACACATACGGGCGCAGTCGGGATTACACACATTTTGGCTGCACCGGGTTTTAAAATATTCTGCTAATCTGGCAGCGTTGCAGCAGAGCGGTGGCACATTGGCTGGAGCAGGTGGGAGATATTAGATAAATAATATATCCAGCTCACTGTGGCAGTGGGTCAGCTGAGAGAGGCAGACGGCTCCAGAGCTGACGACTGATTCAACAACGCAACCATGTCAGCCCTCCGGAAGGGCTTACATTAGCTCAGTGGAATAATGGGAGATGCGCTAGTGCTGATCGCCATTATAAATGAATTCTACGTACTTAAAGAGAATATACGATGTGCGTGAAAGAGAGTGTGAGATAATGCAGTGAAAAACAGTCAAAAGCACGCTGACATCATGCTCCACTGCTACAGAGGGGGAACTTATTTAGTATTCACTGTTGATGTTGGAGCCACATGCTTGGGCTGGAGGAAATGGGTGTGGAGATGCAATGGGATGGTTCTGTTTTTTTTTCCCAGTGTTTACTGATTTTTCTGTCCTTTTCACATGATTACAGCTGAAAATATAGGAAGCGATGCATGCGTCACACCTAAAATATAGGGAGACAATAGCTGACTCACCAAGCATTTGACTGAAGAGTAGCTGCTCAAGATCTCCCAGAACTGTCACCACTAACTCTGGGTCCACCTTCAGAAAGCTCTTGTCCTCGTCTCCTTCTGTCCCCTTCTTCTCCTTCCTCACCTCTGCCAAATGAGCTGCAGATCTTCCCTTCTCTCCAACTTTCTTGACGTTAGCCTCAGAATTCCCGGCTCCACTGAACTTGGCCGTGGTTAGCAGATCTGTGGTTTCTGTGTCTGCAATCTGGCCTGCCTCCGAGGCCTTACTGATGGGCTTGACCTCAGCGTACGGTCCGCGTGGTTTACCAGGACCCGGAATACGGCTTGGTTTGCTAATGTTAGACGACGGAGACGACGAGCAGAAAGTTTTAGGCTTTCCCTGAAAAAGGGACTGTTCTGACTTTGAAAGAGTCCGAGAGAGTGTTGGCTTCCCGGTCCCAGAGTGACCCGTCTTATTCTGACCCTGTTTGTTGGCGCCGGTGCCGGGACGGCTCGTGTCGTCATTCCAGCGTGGAGACTGGTAAAGGTGCAGCTTCTTCTCAGCGTCCGTCAGCACACACAGGTTGCTGAGCGATCGTTGCTTGCGGAGCCCGGATGGATTGGGGACCGGGATGGGGATGGAGCCAGAAGTGGGCTGATAGACACGAAGCTCGGATGCAGAAGAACGTGACGATCCTTGGGGCAAAGCGGAGGTCTTGCCTGAAAGCTTCCTGGATGCCATGGCCTGGGAAGTTTCCTGGCAGGAGACAGCAGCAGACCTGAGGTCCAATTCTCTAGGCTTAGCTGTCATGTTAATGTTAGCCCCATTAGCCTCCAGCGTCCCTCCTGCAGTGAGCAGAGCAACAGCATCAGTGACACGCTTGAATAGCAGGAAAGCAGAAAAAGAACAGACAAAAAGAGATGTGTCGAACAGGCAAGAATTATGTCTGGATTGCTCTCCACATGTGGGTCCACGCTGAGCCAGGCTCCCCGCCGCGGGAGATTGTGGCTTCAGCCCCAGCTGAAATAGACCAGCGGTTCAGGAAATTGGAATTAGCAGTCAGCCTTACTGCTGTTAATCCATGAACGTGGCGCTGTGTGTTCAGTCCATAAATCCACGTCTTCACCGCTAGTCTGCCGCTATCGCCACGACATGAAACGCCAGTCTCGTTCTCCGCCTCCCTCTCAGCTGCTCGTTTACTCCTGCTGCCAGGCAAGCAGCAGCCGACTGACAGGAGAAATAGTCGCAGAGGCAACAGCAGCAGCAGCAACACTCCCCCTCCTCCTCCTCATCCCCCTCCTCCTCTTTTTTCTCTCCTCCCCTTTATGCCTTTCTCTCTCTCTCTGCTTTGCTCCCTCTCTTTCTTCTTCCTCTATCAGTCCGTCTCCTTTCTCTCTCTCTTTGATTCACCTACCAATCTCTCCCGCCATTATGCTGCGCAACAGTGATGCAAAAAAGACAGGAAGAAAAAAAGAGAGACCCTAACAATAAGCGGAGCGGCATGCTCATCAAATGACCCAAACCGCCGCCTCCTCGTGTGCACGCTTACACACCCAATCGGTCATAATCACATTAGCTTCTCTATTCATCCATTCACACACAGACTTTTCTCATGTGCTCTAAACACAAGAGGCCCACCCGTGATTAAGCTGATTCTCCTTATCTGAAAAGCAGCCATGACTGTGTGATTAGCCCACAGAAGAGGAGGACACACATCATTCGAAACAAAGCAGCGAGGTTCAGTCAATCATTACGCCACAATTAGCAAGCAAAAGGCGTCCAGTGGCCATCCACCCGCTATCCTACCTGAACTCCTACCTCCTCTCCTTTGGAAACTACAAGAAAACCCCCAAGCTGATGTGCTATAACTGACCCATATGGGCTTCAATAATAGCCCTGCCTTGACAGTGTAGAAACAAGCACCATTCTTGCACGTGTGCACGAGTGGGGATGTGTGAATGAACGTCTATCTTTTTCCTTCCCTTCCTGCGTGTCAGGGTTTTAGTGGGTCTGTCTCCACGAGTGTGTCACATTGATGAGACAAGTCCAGAGAAGCCACGGTTCCTATCCAGGGACACGGCCACGTTGGACCACATCTACTCAATGGTCTCTATGGGCAAAGCTCACAGGAGTAGAGGAAGCTCTGCCTTCATTATCAGCCTAATTCTCCACTCATTTCAACTCTAGGTTGAACCAGAACCTTTGCTTCAAACACAAAGAGAATCTTAATTTCTGATAAAACATTGTGCTTAGAGCGGATGATGCCATCAGTGATGATTTGTGTTTCCATGAGGTGTAGTTACACTTGTAATGTACAAGAACACTTTAAAGCATCGCTGGAGCTCATTAGCAATCAATAACACTGCAGCACGAATTTGGGTGTATTAATTCATCCTCTTTGCATATAGTCCAGTGGTTTAACTGTTGCAGTGTTTATTCTCTGGCTGCATTACCTTTTGTGCACTTTGCCATCTGTAGAGTGCCTGCAGCTATGATCTTATCAGGTTCGAAACTGTTAGGAGTGGTTTTTCAAACAAACAGGCTGGCAGGGTGATGTCTGATTTCTGTTACATTTGCATAAACCGGTTCACGCTGAGTTTAGCCGAGCAACGAAGCAATTCCTTGTTTAATCAAGCTCCATATCCCACTAAATCTTATACACATCTCCTCAATAACACACAACTACATACATACATCGGTTTGCTTGTGTAAAGGTCAAAGTCATTAAAGGCAGTGAGCTTTAATAAAGTATACTGTAGCAGTTTTACAATATTGAACCCAGAGCTCTGCGGTGACAATTAAGTGTAAGCTGGGGGCTGGTCGCAGCCCAGTTAGGGGTAATGGATGTAATTCAATGCTTATGGGCACTATATAACAGCTCTTTTACCTCCCAAATGAAGGTTTAAAAAGTCAAAGACCGCATACAAGGTTAGTTTATGTGCATGCATTAGAAAGACGAACACAAATTTACACAAGTGAAATGTGAATGGCTCTCACAAAAAGGGCTTGTTCCAGGCCTTGACTCTATGGCTCTACAGTCTAATCAGTCTGCTATATGGCTGATGTAAACCTGAACTCTCCGGAGGATCAGGCCAGGAGTTTCTCTGCTACTGTATACTATGGTGGATGCCAATGAGAGTCCTTCTGGGTTGAATGAGAGCTGCCACAACTCAACCCTTTGTGATTGTGAGGATTTGCTATACTAGTCTTTCAGTGCCAGAAGCCTCTAGACATCTTCATCAGATACCATTGTCCTTACTGGCTAAATGTCACTCTCCTTCACCGTTGGGTACTTGTATCCTTCCATGTACTTGCCAATCATCAACACTGCTCCAGAGACCACACTATTGTGTTGTGATGCAGAAACACACCCAGACTTACTATTATCAGAGCAAAAATTATGCAGGCATTTGCATTTCCTCACTCACCAGCAGATGAGGACTCCTGGTAAAATCATGATTACTGCACGTGTGTCTTTCTGCTTAGCCTTGGCAGAATCCTAGGGCTCACTGCACGTGGGTCGGCTTTCTGAATGACCTGAGCAATCTGGCCTGACAACACAGAAGCTGGCGATGATGAGTGCCAGTGCTCTCAGTCTTAGCCTACACATTAATCACTCGGCAGACTTTGTACCGGCTGGCAGCCCACAGCGACCATGATGAATTCACAAAGGTGACAAAGAGTAAGATACAGCCAAAAAAAAAAGATACTTGAATAATGTATCTGTTGATCTATCAAAGGGATTTGCGATTCGTATCTTTACTAGATTCTGGATTTAAAAGGAAACGTATCTCAAGGGAAGCTGTAATAATCATGCTGAGGATGTATAACTTTATACATAACTGCCTCAAACTTTAAGAGGAACACTTGCCATTTGATGAAGCAGATGGTATGAGCTCTCGCTTTCACAAACTCCCTTTTGGTTTCTCTTGCCTTTTTCACAACTGTTTACAAAAGTAGGAAGAGAAAAAGTTTTATTCTAAAGATGAAGAGTGTAGGAAGGTGGTGGAGAAGCAAGAAGTAAAGGCATGAAAGGAAAATCTAAAAAAAAAAATTCTACTACAGAAATCCAGACAATGAGGAAAGTGAGAGGAAGAGGAGGTAGAGAAGGCCGAGGAAGGATCTACGACGTGTGCCAAAGGAGCAGAGGAAGTGTGTAAGAAAAGAGAAGGGAAATCCTGCCTCACCTCCTCGCCACTTCTGGTACATTTGCCTACGTCCGCTTGTGCAGCGAATTCAGTCCACAACACACAGGGATGAATACCAGACCGTGACACACTCATGGCCTCACACACACACTCAATTGTAATAAACTAGCACAATAACAGGCCTCTCAGTGTCCTGTTTACATGCATTCATTAACGGTGAGAAGGCAAGTGTGCAAGTGACACAACGGCTCTGCGGTGGTCTCACGGACGATGATGAACAGCATGACTCACTGGCTTTAGTTTGGACAATTCAGCCAAGGCCACCCTTAGTAATAAGTGAAGGAATCACTCCTAACAACCCCTGAAGAGTGAACCCGACAAAAACACCGTTCTGGTCCAGGGGCTCACACCGCACACTCATCGTGAGTCACGCACAGGTGACAGCTGAAAGACGCAGTCGGTGAAAAGACTCTGACTGCCACCAAAAAGAATAAAGAATGGGATAGGCATAACTTCTCCCCTACAGACTACTTGCTGTTGACATTCTCAGTACACTTCCCAGAGGTATCCCAGAATGCTGTGCTGATGCAGAGGCTGGTTGCCTGGTTACAGCATGGTATGCATGAAGCGGTGGTGGAAATCGTCCACGAGTGCCAATAGTGTTCACTGAGGTTCTGTCAATAAAATCATGGAAAGTGAAGTCCAAAGGCTAAAAATAAAACCTGCTCAGCAGGAAGTCCATATGGGATCATAATGCGGAAGATCTTGGTAACCCAATTGCTTTGTGCGTGGGCGCAGGGTGGCAGGTTACACATGAGTGACTCCATAATTCGACTGGGCTGAAAAATCACACAAAAGGTCAGAAAGGGTCTTTGGTGTGTGTACCCATTCACTTTCATGAGTCCTTTATGTCTCTCACCCATGGAGACCTGCATGGGAACCTCCTCCACTGCAAGGAAACATCCCTGGGCACAGAGACAAAAGAGGAGGCTCCAGGGGACACTGGAAACTCCACAATTACAAAGGCTGCATAGGGATTAAGAAGAGAATACGCAGAGTTTTACATATTTCATTTTTGCCCGCTCCACCGGATTAGCACCTAAGAAGCAAAACTATCTACACTGAAAATATGTCATCAGGACGGTTCAAAGGTCACCTATAGTGGAAGGTATGACATTAAACCTGAAATAATGATTGATGTCTCACTCCTGGTGATGAGCGATGGCATAATCTGCCCACACTTACATCTGATCATCTGTCCATACTAAACCATTCATGGCTGCCCAGCACCAACTGGGCATATGTCTCTCTGATTAGATTGGCCAAAGAGGATTATGCACTGTCTAAGAGTACATGCGGCCGCCGGCCAAGGTTATCAAAATGCTATCCATTCGACTCTCCAGGGGTATTAAAGAGATTGTGAGTTCATGAACGGAAAGCTGATTTTCATTATTAAAGATTTGCTGACTTTCAGATTTTCATCATTTCAGCTGCTTGCTAATGTTGTGGTGCTATTTTTTTTTTTTTTTTTGAATTCAAGGTATTAGATTTTGGGGGGGGGGGGGGGTCCAATCTAAAGCCCTCACAGATTTCAACATGCAAAAAAACCCTCAATTTGGAAGGCAACCCTACCCGCACCAGCACCTTTAGCACATCGCCTTCATCTCACTTGTATCCCGCTGCTTTCCCATCAAATGATTGAGAAATTAAATAAACAATTGAATAACTGACACGAATAAACATTAGTAAATATGGATGTGTTCGATAGCTTACCAAATATACTCGAAAGAAAAGCCTATGAGAGTGTTACACAATTCCTAACATTGTCTTGAGGACATTGATCATCTTTTTGCTCTCTTTTGAGACTAGAATAATAAAATTTCTTTATCGGGCTATTTAATAAGGATAGTCCGATATCTGGTTATTTTCTACAGGTAGATGATGCTGTGATGCAGGCTGACCGTGAGATTCTGTGTTTTCATTTAACCTCTTTATTGGAGCTCTACATACAGTCTGTGTGACGGAGAAACAGCTGATGGATTTTGACTCTCCATTGGGGAATCAGGCCATACTCTCCCCGGGAGATGAAAAATGATACGCCCTCCAAATCACATTTATCTTCCCAACACCATCTGTGAACTGTCGCACGTACATGCATCAGCACAAATACACATCCACGGTCAGACGTGCACGCGCTCTCCAATACACCTCTCGGGAGAGCCGCAAGGTCAAGAGGTCTGAGGTCTAATTGAAAGAACACACGGTGCTACGGTCACATTAGATGTTCAGGTCTTCATTAGAGGAAGATGTAAGACTTGATTATGTTACTGCTCACATCACTAAGTGAATCTAAGCATATGGAAAAGATTCGATTTGTGCAAAAGCACAGCTACTTAGGCCACAGCTCCAAATCTAAACGAGTTATATTATGATTGTAGCACTTGTGCTGTGACCCAAAAAGGAACTATTATGCTGTTCTTGTGCATTGTCACACAACTCCCCCTCTCTCTATTCTCTCCTTCCAAATGTTGCCTTCATGCCAGTTTTCCTCCCTTCCTCCACTCAGAGAATTACAGTCATTACGGCGTCCGTCCACCCTCCATGTAAGTGCAGCTTCAGAGGAGTCGCAGACACTCTGGTTCTGTTTTTAACGCTTTCCAGGGACTAATTAAAAGGCCACAAACAGAGTCCTAAGTCAGCCAGAGGCGTTTAAAGATGAGGGCTTGTCTGCCGCAACCAGGTGCACACTCCACAACCATGTGCTTCAAACCAAAATGAGCTTTTATTTGAAAATTACCTAATTAAAGAGGCTGCAGGTCATATTAAATAAATCCCAACTTAACAGTCAGAATGCTGAGTTCACATGTATTCTGATTTCTGTCTCACGATGGTGTAAGACAATTTTATCTAAGATGCAATGATGCTTCATTATAATTTACATTTTCTATATCTGTAACTATAAAAAGAGTTTATAAATTGATCTGAGTATGAACAGGCACTGGAGGCACTGAGTGTTGAGATATTATGGGCAGTATTTGTGTGGCGTGCAGCACATTTGACAGCGAGGCACTCGATCCCCCTCCTGTCCAACCACATCAAAGAGAATGATTCACAATAAAAGTCCCATCTCCCAAGCACGTCTGCATCCCTCAGGTCCAGAAGAACAGTGCATGACTACAGCCATGGATGGAGCACAGTCCCTTCTGAATAGTGGGGGGAGGGTGCAGTGGTCAGACTGATATTGTGGCTTTTTAGGTCAGTGAAACACTTGAGGAGCAAAACTATGAGAGATGAGCTAAACTGTGAGTTGAGGCTGAGTTTGAACTCCTCAACATCTCCTGAATGAAGCGAATCCAGCTAAAATGGATGCTTGCATAATTGTCCCTGACAGCCAAGTAGAGACGCGTCCCAATTCATGCCATTATCGCCCCACATCACCATGTGATCCTCCAGCTTTACATCCACTCACCTTTTACTCCTTTCCATCTCTCCATTTACTGTGTGTGGTCTTCAGAAAACTCCACAGAAAGATGCACATTATCAGCTAAACATATTAAGACATGTAGACTAACTGTGGATTCAAGGTGTGAAATACATTCTGCTCATCCAAGTCTAAATCTAAAATCTAATTCTCTGCCACACATCTGCATTGGGAGAGTTGACTCCTTTCTTAAAGGACGCAAAGACACACCGTACATGGAAGCATGATCTTTTAGACAACTTAATGCAATTAAACATCAAACTCAATGTTTTATGAGACTGTAGGTGATATTTTCCAGCAAATGTGAATGTTCAAGAAGAAAGAGGAGTAAGAGAGAGAGAGAGAGAGAGAGAGTATCTAACCAATTGTGAAGTCATCGCAGCAGACTTCTATGGATCCAGAAGAGCAGTCACTTAGATCATCATATGAAAAATCACTGTCCTGCAACGGCACCCTGTGAGCAAGGAAAACACTTCCTTCACAGACTGATTCACAGAATACTCCAGTGTTACTGCCTACAATCAGGCCACCACAACTCAAAATGCAATGTTGCCAAGCATTGACCTCCTACCTATAGCTGAAGGGAGCCACCGTTGCCATGTTGATTCGAGGTGTGCGGGTCTCAGAGGATGAATCCTCCTTTTCTATGCTTTGATCTAGAACATCAGCAGTAATCTTTGATGTCACTGTGGTGGTGAATTTGACGGGTAGCAGAGGTACGGGACCAGGAGAGAGAGCTGGACTGCTGCCCTCGGGAGTCCCCATGTCCTCGTCTGACTGGCTGGTGGAGCCGCTGCGACTCTTGATGGCATCCTTGTGGGCGAGAGCAGGCCGTGACAGGTTACTGTTATTCGCTGCGGGAGACTGTGTTTGATGCTTTCCCGGAGCTTCTTTCTCCCTCTGTGGCACATCTTCCCTGAATGTGCGACACACGGCGTTGCTGTTCTCTCCCCTTTTGAACTGCAGCGGCTGATGTTTGTGGCTGAATCTGTATGTTTGGTTGTTATTAATTACAGTGTTTCTGTTGGTGTCGTGGGAGGGAACATTAAGCAGCACAAGTTTTCCCAGGTCCAGCGTGTCCGTGGAGTGTGGCAGTGGCGCCTTGCGTTGGGTTAAAGGGCTGCTGTAAGCAGAACGGGACACTCGGGGAGCAGGTAAAGCTCCTGTTCGCTGGTGGAGTGGATTTTTCTGGCTGGGTTCTCTCATACTGTGCTGGGGAGGAGACCCTGAGACGCTGGAGCTTCTCAAGCAAAGCGAAGAAGAGTGCATGGGTGTCTGCTGAGCATATTTATGGGTCTGCATTGTGGGCTTTGGCAGGTCACTAGCCCGGCGGCGAGTGTCTGGTTTAGGAGAGGAGGGCAACGGGATTCCAGACATGGCAGGAGGGCGGGAGGCTGACTTCACATCGGTTCCCCCACTCATAGTGACCTAAATGGAGAAACAAAAGAGAGAAATGAGTACACACAAAGTGCATGAAATGGTTATTTATAGCTCCAAGATCATCTTAAAGTCATTATAACTGTGTGAACTAGAATGAAGAACCCTCAGCCCAAAGAAAATGATCTGTGCTAAGTGAGCATGTGATATGAATGAGACAATCATGGTAAAACACGGGTTTGAGCTTATTTTCAGCATTCCACTGGGGCAAATCCACAATCAAATAAGCCTTGCTGAAAACACAAACACATGCACAGACACATCCTCTGCCAGTCACACTCGGAACATTGTGTTCTCAAGCAACTGATCTTCTCAACTTAATTAGTTGCAAATGCACATTAATGCCTGTAATTCTTCTCTCTACCACACTATTATGACCAGAATTGGCCCCGTCCACCTGCTGCAAAACACCTGAATCAGCTCTTCAAATCACCAGTACAACAACCTTCCTATAAAAGTACTCAGATTTGTTCCAAGCCCTTGCTGGCCTACTTTTGGGAACAGGGAATGACTTTGTTATGACCCACAAGTACACAAATTCTAAGTTCTGCATGTCCTTTCTTTATTGGCAAACTGTAATTGCAAGAGGACTTTTTGGGCTGTCAAATTATGTGAACCATCGAGGTCACTGGGGCAACAAGATGGGATGCAGATGTGGCACAAAAACCAATAAATATTAAAATATCCTGTATTCCACCCATGTGTGTCTGCCTTGCTCCATCATAGCTTTTTCACAGCCTGCTCATCAGCACACTACAGTGGTAGATAAACAGAGACAGATGTTGTCATCCATTCTGCCTGCCTGTGCTTTCTCTCCCCTTCCTCCCATGTCTTTTTCTCCTATACTTTCTCTTGGGAGGCCGACACATTTCATCAGAATTTTTCTCTGTCTGTCTCAATTCCTGTTTGGACACTCAAGAGCACAGGTGCAGTCTAGCCCACCGATTATCTGTATGGAAATTGGCTTTTCCCGCGGGATGCGCTGAGGTCATTCCAGTACTAGCACAGTCACTGCTGGGACATACCGAGACTCAGCTGATGTCAGGGATGTGTGAGTGCATTTGTGAGGTTGTACATATCAACCTGCAGAAAAGAACCAAACAGCTGCAAGGCTGGAAAATAGATTTCTGGTACAGGACGTTCTCCACCACACAATGGTGCTCGTTAAATAAGTAGACTGGAGTGTTCTCTCCCAGTCATGTGCTCAATCAAATCATCCAGACTTGAAAAAGAAAAATATTGTCCAGAAAATTGTTACCTAATTTTCTTCACAGTATTGATTTTGTTTGCACATTGAGGATTTTGAACATAGTGCTTACTCCATGTGACTTCCTTACCGGAAGAAATCATTTCAAATACAGAAAATGAATACAGGTAAAAAGAGAAAATGTACAATAAAGGGGGAAAATTCCAGTATGTAATTGAATGAAGTAAATGCTCAGTAAATTAGTCAACTCTTGGAGTGCTAATTACTTGGGTGAATATCTTAAAAAAATCATAGCACACATCAAATCACATACAGTAATTTGTCTTGTTTTTGGTTATATTGATTGCTAAATGACACAACAATCTAAAATCCATCATAATCAAGAAATTATTATGTTATTCCTTAAAAGGTTGCTTTTTTTATATGTGACTTGTATGATAAATTGTCTTTCTGCACCTCAGAAAAAACATTAATGGAGTAGTTAAATATCAATCATGGTTCATAATAAATTCATGATTCTGGAGATAATAATACCACTTTTCCCCACAACCTTGAAATACTAAAACAAATATGGCGACAGAATCACCTCTGAGGTTACTGTAATAACGCCTGAGCAGCCTGTCATTTATTCTCCAGGGCAGATACTGACCTCTAGTGGCCAATGTCTGCAGTTGCAACAGCATCCACGCGGACTCTTCCACTTTTATTCGATCCCTTTCTGTCAAGTATCCATCAGACTGTACATAGACTGGATTATCTTGTAAAGGCGATTGAAAAGTGCAACTGAGGATTTTAAAAAAAGAAAAAAGGATGAAATACATACAGTATAATAGCAGCTAAAGGTTGCTATAGAAATTCCATATTTTATTACAGCATTTTCTGCTGCCCTCTCATTTTCTGCCCCTATTACTCTCTCTCTGGCTCCCTCATATCTCTATCTCACACTCACTCACTCACACACACACACACACACACACACACACACACACACACACACACACACACACACATACACAATGAAAACTCTATGACTCAACATAGAATCAATAACTGAGTTGGTAACAGTCTTCTCTGAAGGACATTTACAGCTCCTGTGTCAATGTGTCATCCCCTCTGAGTCCACAATAAATGTGTGAAATCAGAACAAAAAAATAGATGCAGCTAACAGACTAGTGTGCAGCTGAACAAAACAACTTAAATGGTATTGTCAGTAGTTCTGGTAAAGCGGTTTTAGGAAATAACAGTGTTAATAAAACCTGAAGCTTCAATATAGAGTATTACAAGCAGACACACGCCACATGTGGTTGGTTGGGTTCTTACTGGTCAGCGTAGCCCGAGTTCCTTCACTGAGCGCTGAAGTCGAGCTGTCAGAGCCGGCAACGAGGAGGTCACACTTCTTCAACGTCCCAGGAACAATGGGCTGTTTTTTCCTGGATCACTGTTGCATCCTCGCCGCTCCCCTCCCATTTGGCCCGCCGAGCTACACCATTCACAGAGACGGGAAGCTGTGACAAATATGACCAACAGATTCAGCCAATCACCGGCCGCAGGACCGCGGTGAGTCACTGTCAAAGTCACTTTCTTTGACTAATTCAGTGTTCTCATCTTTTTTGAGGAAAAAAACCCCTAATTGCACAGGAATACCGAATGTCTTCAGAACAATGAAATGAAGACTGTTTATTTTATTGTGACTCAGTTACCTAAGTGGAAATTTACTTGGCCTACATGACCTACAAAGACAGTTACACTTTAATTCTAGTGTAAACCTTGTATCCACCGACTGTAAACTGCACACGCTACTCCTTTCACCACCTTAAATTCATCACAGTGTGTTTTTCTCAGACAAGTTATTTTTACAGGCTGAACTCTGAAAAGAAAAACATTGAATAAAATTCAAAGCTGGTTTTGTGAGGATTCCCGGGAGGTAAAGTGCAACCACACAAGAAACTTGCACCTTTGATGGTTCTACATGTGTGAATCTTAAAGAACCAGAGAACCAGAAAAAAACATATTCCATATAATAAAGAATAAGAACACATATCTGGAATAAATCCAACTCATATTCACGGTGGCGTTCAGGTTTAGGCCCTATGTACAGGGGAACAACAACAAAATATGTGTGATTAAATCATTTGATTTGCCAGACATTAGGAACCATCTCAAGAATGAGGTCCGTTGCTATGAAACATTCTTTTCAAAACATCTTATATAATAGATTTTTCTTCAATTAAGTCAGAAGACTAGTTCTGTGCAGAACAACCACAAACTGAGAATCACTTCGGGAAGATGACCTTCTGTCCTTTAAATGTGTTTTTGCACAGTTTGAGACTCTCATTTCCACTGAGATCCCCTTTATTTGCATCGTGCCGCTCTACAACACTTTTGACTGCTCCTGTTCTCTGGCCCCTGATAGTGCTGACTCAGACAGTTACCATCACCCCCCCCCCCCCACGTCTGCTTACAGAGCCCCCCTGGATCAATCCATTCTGTCTCTCTTTTCATCCCCTTTAAGCTCTGCCTTTCTCTCTGTTAACCTCTCTTCCACATGATGCTGCCAGTGACATCACTCTGACCGCCTCGCTCTTCCTTTCACAGCGTTTTTAGTGTCCACAGACACTCGCCGCAACACAACTGACAGCACACAAACAACAAACAAGAAGTTCCACTAAGAAATACAACCCTGAAGTGGTAGCACAAGGTTAAACTCACCCCGAGAAGCGCCGGCACGCAAAGTGCGAACGAGTCTGTCTCTTGTCCGTGAGCAGAGTGTGTCCGCTTTGCCTCCCTCTACTTTTCTGTGGCCAGCATCCGAGATGCGAGCATGTGCATTTTCCTGGTGTGTGTCTGCCTCTCTGACGTCATGCCGCTCCGCTACTGCTGCAGTACGCCTGCAGTCGTGTCCCCGCCCCCCATCACAACCCCTATTTCCTTCTCCCTGCTATTGACCTGTTGGCTGCCTGCGCTCCCTCCCTGTCTCGGGTGAAATATAAGCCCAGCGAATGCGAAGATGGGCCGGTCCATTAGTGGGATGACTTTGGTTTGTGTGTGGCCTGGCGTGCATCGCAGCAGTAATGCATGGTAATTAAACAGATGGCAGCCCAATCGTGAAAAATGCCAAACCCCTCATCATCTGTGCCTCATGTCTGATCTGTGGTTAAAGGAAGAAGCATGAGGAAAGGAAACATATAGGACAACAACTATTACACGCATGAGCCCAATGTCACACAAACACGTCTGATGTCTATTTGTGGCTGTTGTCTGTGCGCATGTCTGCAGGACGGCCAACCCATCCATCACTTATCTAATTTGTCCCACATCACTAAGTTAAGAGAAGAAAAATAAGGGGGATACAAGCATAGAGAGAGGTAGAGAAAGAGGAGTGGACATGTGCAAAACCATCCATTGATATCTTTTCCCTGTTGACAGACAACAATGACATCCAAGACCTGACCTTGAACCTCATCGTGCAGCCAGATCACTGAAAATGCTGGGTTGAATCTCTCCTAAAAGCTGTGACGATGGTTGACATTTCATATTTCCCTGACGATAAAACTGTTTAAATAACCCGGATGTGCTGATTGTTTTAGCTGTGTTTTTCATGCTGTCATGCGGAGCACTCCAGAACATTTGAGGATGCAACAAATAAAGCCTGGAAGATAGGACTTGTGATGTTTCTAAAAGTTGCTCTTGTCTGATGTGCAGCCTGTAACCTCTTAACTTTCACAGAAAAGTCCAACCTAGGGAGCCGTCAGTAGTAGACTGTAAACACACCAGGCTAATGAAAATGATAACTGACATCACGATGCGACACGTCTGTACACACAGAACACATGTATCCCGCAACACATGCCCCTCCCCCTCCTCCTTATTAACACATACATGCACATGTAATGGAGGACATTATCAGATGGCTTCATAATACTCACAGTAGCTTCTGTCCTGTCAGCGGGAGAGACGAAGGTGTAAAACTCACAACGAGGCTGACATGAGCTGCATACAGACCACACACGTGATCTGTTGCTTTGTCTGGAGTTGCCCATGACAATGGGAAGTGATTTGTAACAGAGGGATTATGGGTAGGCGTGCGGATGCGTGCATATGTGCATGCATTGGGGGGGCAAGGGAGGCTGGGTTAATGTCATAGCTAATCTTCTGATGCCCCCAAGTAATGGTCTCCTCCAATGGAAGAGACGCCGCTCTGACAATGGGACACTTGTGTCACTGCCACCCCCCTCTCCCTCCTCCCCCTGGGGCATCTGGAGGGAGGAGGCATGTCGCTGCTCTGGAACACGAAGACACAGGAGTGTGTAGCTGCCTCGTGAAAAAAACACAAACGATAAATACAACATAAAATCATATGACTTCACACAGTAACACACACACATCATGAGTTTGTGTGATGGAACCTCATGTGACTGAACGCGAGATGTTTACAAAGGGTCAAACCGGGCAGAAATCAGGCACCAGGGTGTTTTAGATATGTTTACGTGTTACTGGTGCCAAATCTGAACAAACAGATCTTGGACTTCAGCTTCTGTCCTATAATCAGAACAGACCCTCAAATTATCTTCTATTCTGTTTATATAGGTTTTATTTTGGTTTATGGTTTTAGTAAAGAAAAGAAGTTCATCAAGAATTAAATGCTTATATGTATTTTTTTTCATAGATCAAATATATAAATATTTACTGGACATCTATAGTCCAAATGTCATTGGAAAAGTCCTTATAACAATATAAAAGAACCTTGAACCTCACCATGAAGCCACACCCACTTCAGTGGTCAGCAACCTCTGGCTCACATGCTCTAACCCACACACCACCACATCATCTCTGGGACACGGGTGATAAGTAGCATTTTGATTGTCAGGTTTGAGGTGCAGACCTTCACACTAAATTTAATAGTAACTTTAAAATGTTCCTTTTTGATAAAGTTTAGAATTTATACTGGACTGGTGTCTTGATTTGGAACTTAACGCCTGTGAACTGGTGGTCATTTCTCTTTCTCCCTGAAGATGGCAGCGTTTCACCTTTTAATAAAGAAACCTCCTCCTCGCCTCTGTACCTCATATATTGTGCCTCTCTAATTAGCTGAATTTGAAATATTGTTTTATGACATAAGATGATTTTGAAACTGCCAAGATGTCACTCTCTAATGTAATTTATCCTTTCAGTGAGCGGCATGAAATGAGGCGACTGTCCCCTTTAAAACTCTTAAACTAAATAGTAGCCTCAGGTTAGGAGAGACCCTTTCTGCTCCACTGTTACCTGTACTGACAAGTTAAACCAGCTATACTAGGAGCTGAAATTCCCACCCACACCCTATAGCAGAAGCGACAGCAAACATAAGGAGCAGACAGAGGCCTGTCATCCATCTTATCAGGTAAGCACAGCTGCAACTCTTTTTTCCTGTGTTGCTTCTTCTCCTATGTTTAAGCTGCCTGTGTTGTTGGTGATGAACTTCAATGACTGAGATAATAAAGTCGGATCAAACAGGCTGCACAACAACAAGTTAAATGACAACCAGGCCTCTTCATGAGCACCGCATCATTTTAAAGCATCGCACAATGCCACAACAAACATTTTAAATATCTAACTATAACTTCAGAGATGTTTTGAGCTCTTATTTTTATCATATTATCTGTCTGTCCTAATATGCAGTGTTTTTTCACTATTTTCACTAAAACACAAAGAAAAGACTTAATAAATAATTCTAAACTAAACTAAGGTTTATCCATTAACAAGCACAATTATTGTTTCAAGTGGGGAAAAGGTTATTACTGATGTTAAAAGAAATAATAGCAAGATACTTGAAAAACAAATGGTCAGAACCAGGATTCTTGCTTCCTGTCATTATCTCTTGCCTGGAGGGGGGGGGGGGGGGGGGGGTCTTAGAAACAGCTTCGCTGCATACCTGTAACATGTGGCATGTTTCCTGTAAAGACTTGTCCATAGAGGCAAGATTTACAAACACGTGTTTATATGTACTTAAGTTGAGTCTGTCTCACTTAGATCAGTCCGTAATCATCCAATCGGCTGATGCAAAAATGGACGAAACAGAAGAAACTTCTACAACTGGTAAACGTTTCTGTATTTCAAACATTTGAATGGTTTGAAGTTGGATCTCCTTTTGAATAAAACCTCTGATGTGGTGTCAGAATGGACGAGAGTGCCTGATCCCAAATGTGCTGGCAGGCTCTTTTCACAAGAACTGCTGCACAGAGGCAAAGACTCAGGAAGCCTGTCTCTGAGCTTGGACCTCAGACACAGCAGGGGGGAGCAGGACCGGGCCATAGCTTCCCTCTACAGGAGAGACGGCCTTCAGTGGTCGTCACCACTTAACTGTGCACTTAAAGGTAGACTGAAGACTCAGCAGCACGGCCAGTGACTCCTTTTTGTGAAATGTCAACTATTTCACAGGTGATGTTGCCACAGGAAGTGGCGTTGACCGCCACATAATATCAACGGTGATTTCAAGGCTTATGAGTGGACTCCATTTAAATTTAGGTAAAACGTGTGTGAAAACGCAGGATCTAAAACGGGAAACGGGTCATTTTTAAACTGATACCATCACCGCTGCAGGAGGTGTGGCCGTCACTAGAATATTCGAGGGTGAGTCCGATCACCTCATCCCCTCGGTATCCGAAGAGCTGCTGGAGAACAACATGTTCGCCATGGCCGGCCGGATGATTGGCCATTCCTTCTTGCACAATGGCCCCAGCTTCCCGGGACTCAGCCCAGCCATTGTTCACGTTCTCTTTGGGGGTTCGCTAGAAACTGCTCCTGTAACGATAAGAGACTGCCCCGACCTTGACATCCGAGAAATAGTGGAAAAGGTGAGAGTGTGAAAACTAACGGCAGCCTCCATCTTTTTCTCCACAACATAAGACTGTAAACAAATAGAATTGTATGTTCACTGGTTTTATAAAATGTATTTCAGCTTGAGGGAGATGCCGAATTTAAAGAAGATGATTCCATCCATCAGCTCTGTCTGTCCTGGGACTTTCCAGCTCCCAGTAACAGCAACAGGAAGTGGCTGGCGAAAAAACTGCTTTTGCATGCTGTAATCTCTTGTTTTAAATTTGTTTTCTTAATTATTTTTTAAGAAATTCTCAATTTTAAATTCATCCAATGTCACTACATTTTACTGCCAGTAGAAACTTATATATTGTAATTCTCCTTATACGCGTCTTATTTGACAGCAGGTCTGGGTGTGAAGTGTCTGGTATCTTACAGGTAATTGAACAAACGAGGCGACAAATCAATCATTTCCGCAGAGGCCTGGAAGACACGGGAATCTGGACACTTCTCAGTCACAGGAGGGATGTAATCCCAGTCCTGTTTCCACGGGAATCAGAAGCACAAGTCACACCACAGGTACCACACAAATGGGTTCACAAAATATATCCAAACAGCTGACTTTTATGCAGCTTAGCTGGACATGACTGTGGTTATTATGGAGAGAATCACAGATCATTCACTTCCAGATGATACTGGACTGCATCACATGGCCGTCATCCATCACTGTCATTTTTGATAAATATGAGGACAAATACCTGGGCAGCGATGAATTTTGCACCATTGACATAAAACGCGTGTCCAGCTTTTTGAAAATGTTCATAGAGAACGGTAGGTACGAGTCTTGCTGCTGGTGTTTGTGAAACTCTTTATTGTCGTCTTCCTCCCGTGTTGACTGTGCAGCTTGTGGGTTTAACACAGCCTCTCCAGCTGAGCTAAAGAACCTCGTAAAGTTCTGGATAGGGTGGGAGGTTCCGGCGACAGAGATGAAGGTGGAAATAGTGGAGGGCACGTTTCCCACATCTTCAACGTGTTTTGAAAAACTGAAGCTGCCGAGACATTACACAGAATACAACAAGTTTCATCTGGAGCTCTGTGCGTGCATATCAACCTGCTATAGTGGCTTTGGATGTCCCTGAAATAAAGAAATATTTACTTGGTATAATGTAAAGTACACAATAAAAAAAAAAATAAATAAATTATTGCTTGTGAACTGTAACTCATTTTCCATTATTTTTAAAAATAATTTTCCTGTATTTACGTTTCTTGTATTTGCCACTTGAGCTGCAGTTCACAGTCAGGGGTTTGGAAATGTAATATTTACTACATATTTATATATTTTTTATATATTGTATATATAAATTAATTTAATAAAAAGCACTATGATGAGTGTCGTTAAGGTCCGGGTGGCCGTTCTGGCGCAGTTCAGATTCAGTACCGATACTAGCCACATGGTGGCAGTAGAGGCAGATTATCTCCTCGGCTTTCTTTTTGTTTAAAGGGACTATTGGGCCTTGGTTGAACTAGATTTCTATATGTTCCTTTTTTTAATTTCATAGTATTTCTATACTATATTATGTTTCAGCTCTTAGTTGGTGAGTCAGTAGTTTGCATGTTCCTCAACATGCAGTAACAAAGACCTCTGTCTGCACACATAATGTTGCAAGTAGTTCTGGATAAACAAGTCCAGCAACAGAATAAAATGGCACTTGTGTAAAAAGGCAGATATTTTTCCTGGTTTGACTGCTGCTACAGTGGGTAAACTCCTCCCCGTGTCATTGTTGGTGGAGAAAACTGAAAAAGCAATATCAAATGTACTGCAACAATTAAGGTTTTCATTTCGCTCATTCGTGTGGATGTTATTATTATCTATATTACTTTGATGGTGTTTTCCTCAATCTGCTTTTGTGGCCACATCGCTGAAAATTCACACGGACTAAGACAAAACTATATTTGAAAGAATACTTTTTACATGATCTTTCCATGTATGCTGTTCCCAATAAATATTTCATATATATTAAATATTTGATTTACTGATAATTCATGATTTTTTTTTACAGGCTGAAAAACCATAGACCTCAAGTTAAAAAGATAAAAACCGCCAATTTTTAATCACTGTAACGTGTTCATATTGTGATGCACATATCTATGTATGATCACGAGCAAATTCCTATTCACACACGTGTAATTGAAGTAATTGCATCCCCAATGGGATATGAAACTCTTTGATTATCGTGCCCTCTTGTGGCAAGACGGTGGAAATACAGGTTAAATCTATCGCAATATCTGGATGGTAAGTAAATGTGGAACTGGAATTATAAATCAAAATTGTCATACTAACCTTAGTCACGAATTATGTATCAATATGGCGTCCCTAAGGTATAAGACATGTTTAAGGACAAACCCCATGTGAACATGACGTCATACAGAGAAAATGACATGTGGAGCTGTGAAACGAAATCTCTAAACGGACGACTGGGATGGGACATGCGATGAACGTGGTTACACGTATCTGTTCCATATATCATGAGCAGCTGTTGAACTTGGCATAAATAAACAGCCATATATCCCGTTGTCGTCACCGGGAGGAGGCGGGGTGCTCGACTGGGAGAGGGTTCAAAGAGGAGCCGGGCATGTTCAAACATATCCAGACCGACCAGACCGCCGACATCCACAGCGCGCAGCCAGTGCGCATGAATGGGATTTACATAGACAGTATTTAAAGTATATCTACTGGAGTTTGCGTACCGTTTGCTGTTGTTACGCATGTCCTCCTTCAGCCTCTGGGGTTCACGTCGATGTTTTCTTGAGAGGCAGTACAGCGCAGCCAGGGTGATGCATATGGATTCATCTTGAGACGCACCTGAATACTCTGAATCTCTTTCCAAGTACTGGGCAGTGTCACCATGTCTCTTCCTCCCAAAGTAATGAGGGACGGCGTGCTGGAGAAGCGCAGCAGCGGGCTCCTCCAGCTGTGGAAGAAGAAGCGCTGCGTCCTCACCGAGGACGGGCTGCGTCTGCACCGCTACAAAGCACACAACGACGCGCCAACCTCGGCGCCGAGCTCCAAGGCCAAGGATCTCCCCTTTGCGCACATGGCCACGGTCGATTGCGTTGAGTACAAGCGCGGCCTGGTGTATTTCACGGTCGTCCTGACTTCTGGAAAGGAGATTGACTTTCGGTGCGCGCAGGAAGGCACAGCGTGGAACGCAGAGATCGCACTGGCGCTGGTGCGCTACAAGAACCTACAGGCTGTCCTAACGGGACGGAACAAGCACCTGTCCACGGCACTCCTGGACACCGACCAGGAGAATGTGGCGCTCTGAACAGGTACTAAAATGCGTGTTTGATTTTATCAGGTGGTGATACAGCAACACGAAAACAGCCATATAGGAGTAAAATAAAAGGATTTTCCTCAAACATGCTATTGATTGCACCATTTGGCTACAATGTTTGATATATAAATGGTTATCATCCTGGCTTATAATGGGATCAAGCACATATTATTATCAGGGTCATGTGAGTTTAAAATGAATCCATTCATATTGATGAGAAAACAATCTTTTAATAAAAATCAAATCTCAGACCCAGATTGAGCTCTCTGATGTTTAAGGTGGCTTCTTAAACAGGAGTAAAGAACTTAAGCAATGCAGTTAAATGAACGCCTCAAAGATGAATGCCGACCTATCAGCCTGGAGCAGCTTCTCCAGATCCTGCCAGTCCTGACTCAGTTCAGGAGGTGCCAACAGTTACAAAAATGTATGGAATGAAACTATTCAGGCTCTTGGGGAGCAGACTGCAGATGGCCTGTCACCACTTAGGCTAAGATGGCACCACTTTGCTGTTTAGATGTCTCACAGTGGAGTCAACATCATGTCCTTTCATTCTTATAGCGTGGTCCCTGACTTTTCACCACTGTCTTCTTAAGAAGCAAATCTCCTCCTATTGGAGGACTAATGACTGAGTGGAACATGAGCCTCCAAATTAACATCTGTCTGCCTCTCCCTCGTGAGGCAGCCAAGTATTTTTAACCACACACATGCGTGCGTGCACAAACGCACACACAAGAGCTGCTTTAAAGATATTAACCGTGACCTAGGGGGGTATATTTAGTGTGTTTTCAGCTGCTCAGCACTGGACACACGATGGCTGTTATCCATCGAAACTGCTAACAGAAATCTCAAATGCTATTGAACTCTGCGTGTAAGTCTGAACTATGAGCTCACGGTCCAGGAATCCTGAGTGAGACTTCCTTAAGAGAGCCGCTGCAGTCAAGTGCTCAAATTAGCCTGGCAGCCGTAGAAACAGTCGAATGCAGTTCATCACGGAAGCCATCAGATACCCCAGGACACCGTAAATACTGTATGTTCATTAAAAATACACCCTCTTGTTTTAACAGCATCTCTCCTGTGGTGCACCGCATGACAGGATGTACTGGACGACCGTGGATACGTGGACTGACGAGCGAGAATCATGGACACATTTCTGCTCCTCCTAAAAGGTCTTAATTTGGACGTCATGCAGGATTCATGACCTCATCGGGCCTGTAAACGAGGCGCTGTGACGCTGTTTCACCACGACGTGGAGGACGGCGGCATTTGCTTTTTACTCCTCAGCCTCTGAACATTTTATTACAAATATTCTGCTTGATATGGATTGCACATTGTACGCTATTTACCACATCCATGTACAGTATTAAGCGTTTAATGATAATAAATTTTTGTCATAGCTGAGAATTCCTGACATATTTTATTTCAAGAGTGTCACCCAACCACACCTTTACCGGCTTTTGATCATCTCGCCTCACATTCATGCCTTCTTTTATTCCAGACCGGCAGAGTTAAACTGCTTTAACCCCCCCACACAAACACACACACACACACACCAAGCAATCACAAAGCAAAAGGAATTATGCAGAATTTCTGTTTTCAATAGTGTAATTTGATTTGATAATGTCATATAGTGCTTTTAATTATATATTAAAGACTTCAGTAATGAGGATAAAGGGCTGAGAGCTTATTTTAGGACCAACTTTTATTCTGGTAGGAATATAATGGTTTTTTTTCTCTCTTTTGGAAATCAAAATAGTATTTTTCCAGCCTCTCTCACCAAAAAAACCCATTTGCAAGATATTTTGAGTTCTTCAGCTGTTTCCAGTTGTGGTGTGAAGTTACTTTCACAGCCTCTGGAACACACACACGCACACACGCACGCACGTACACAGCTGCTTTTGCGTGTGTGCAGAAGCTGGAGCGCCTTTTGTTCTTTTGTATGGAGGACTAAAAAGGAGCACCAAAAGCTTGAGGCATGTGCCCACAAACATCCGCCCACACAGCCACCTGCAGAAACCTGTGTCCACACCTCAGCTGGGCCTCTGCAGCCTCTCATTACTAAAGTCTGGGACATGTCATCCAATAAAACATCAGGTTGTGTGTGTGTGTGTGTGTGTGTGTGTGTGTGTGTGTGTGTGTGTGTGTGTGTGTGTGTGTGTGTGTGTGTGTGTGTGTGAAGCATAAAGAAGCTGATTGTTTAGCCACTTCTGTGGAAAATCCCAAAACTACCGTATTGCTCAATAAAGTAAGCCAACAGGACTGTAAGAGCGTTCGTGTGGAGATCCAAACTAGAGGGACATCTTTAGAGCATGTGTGTTTGTTTACTTCAAAAGAGAAAAAGCCCTTAAGGCCCTTATGTTGTTAGCATGCTCACACATTGCTATGACCTGTTTAAACGCCAGACTTTTGGAGTATCTGTTTTCAGCACATCAACAAAGAGAATAATTACCTGCATTTGTGAAACGTGGCCACAGGATTGGACAGTGGTGGCCAGAACAACGCAGATTCTTCTTTTGCTCCTGGTGCCGCTGCTTTGGTCTCCATTGTTACAGTTGCGTTGTGCGGGTTCGGCCACTAGATGTCTCAATTTCTCATGTTGCATCAAGAGAGCGTTGAGATACTCAAAAGTATTTTCTGTATGCTCGTGTATAAGACATTTTAATGTGTTATTATTCGTATTATGATAAAAGACACAACTCTTCTTTTAGTAAGCAGTAAGTCCTATAGAAGCGTTTTTTTTTATCAGAGAACTACCTCTAAATGCTTGTTGCCCTGCCAAAAATAACCCTTTTATTCCTAAATTTTATATGGAGGAGTTGGATTTGATGCTTTAGAAAAATCCTTATTGACAAACTGTTTGGGAATATAATAGGACCACCGTAAGGGTCACTGATGTTTTCTGAGACCACATGATCAACTTTAATCGGATTTGTTTATTTTCAATTTCCTGGTAATTTGGTACCAACGGTGGTGATCATCTTCTCCAGGCCATGAAGGCCGAGGCTTTGACTCCACGTCCCCGGCATTATAATGACTATGGAAGAGAAAAATGGACAGAGCTAGAGCAGCCAATAACAGACATGGGGAGAACTATTAATAGCCTCCACTAACAAAAGAGAGGGAGAGAGGGAGACAATTGGGGGTGCAGTTAAATAGAGGGACTCCAAATCTTCAGCCCCATCTCTGATTTGTCAATTGTGCAGCTGCTGTTGTTTCATCTCGTTCTCCTGCTCTGGTAAGGCTCTCTGACTGCGTTGTGCTGTGAGGCCTATTTCGTCTTTCTGTGTAGATTTGATAGAGAAGGACAGTCCTTATATATTTTTATTTTCTGGTAAATCTGTTTCAATTTGTTGTAACAGCCACAGTCTGAGCTGAAGGATGGAAGACTGAGCATGTAGGTGTTTGCAGGTTGATTCTGAATGATGGAGATCATGGGCATAATTCTCAGCAGACTGAGCTTTTTCTATACAGTATGTTCTATGGGAGATCCATCAAAATTAGTCAGAATAATCTGTTGCATTGTGTAGCAAAGGCTGATCTCTTCATATGTGACGCTGGTGTGAACCTCACTGGCACTTCTGGACCACAGAAGCTCATAAGCATCCACGAGCGTCAGTAAATCCCCCGATCCAGTCGGCACCCCGGGGCCCACAATCGCACCCCACAGCTGTCTGTCAGATGTCTTCTGCTCTATTCTGGGGAGACAGACCACTCTAAATTCCTGTCCCTGAGATAATCCGCTGGAGAAAGATGGGATAAAGGAATTGTGGGGGGTAGATCAGCCTGGAATTTTTTTTTACTCCACCGGAGCAGCTCAGAACACAGAGACACGAGTGGTGCCATTCCAAACTGGAACACAATGGTAAACTGAGAGAGGGACAAAGGCAGAAAACAATCGAGGTTACGTGAGGCGGAGATGAACGAGTGATATAAATCAGCTGTTGATGGGATAAAGGGCAGAAGGCCACGGGGGGAGGAGGGGGGGACGTGATGACTGAGGCAAAACATGTGGAAGATGAGATCAAAAGATGAACTGGGAGCCAGACCATACTCTAATAGTTTGCATTTGGTTCTGAAAAGTTCCAAAGCAGAAGAGTCTGAAGGCCTGAGACACATTAGAGCCTATCAGAGCACCATCATTTGAAGCTTTGTTTTACAAAGTGTCCCTGAATTCACCTTCTCTGAGGATGGAGATTTATTTTGGAAAACTGGCATTTTTACATCTGGAAGCTTTGGTCATGTGATGGATTTTTTCTCCCCACAGTGCTGTTGGATGAACTAAAATAACCCTTTCCTGTCCCTCTCCCTCATTCTGAAACATCAAACTACTTTTATTTTAACAGTCACCTTTACCCGTCTGATTTCTTCCTATTTTTTTGGGGGGGGGGGCACTAATTGTTTTTTCTTCTTCCACTTTTCCATTAAATTACTCAGTTATGCTCCAGCTGTCTCCATTTCAAGTCTGTTGCTTTTTCACATCCTCTATGTTGCTTGACTGTGTTTTTAACGACACCAGAAGTTTCGCCTCAGGTAGCAGAAGAATCGCTGAAAAGGCCGTCAGCAAAGATGTTTGTTGACTGTTTAAAGTTTGTTTTGCAGCTCTAATTAAACAAATGTGAAGTACTGTAAAAAAGGCACAAGATCCCTGTCAACAACCACATCAGATGAACATCCTTTATTCAGGAGGTCACAGCACGTTATAATGTGACGGATCTACTGTCTGACACACCAAGATCACATAAAGATGATGGTGTAGCTCCACTTCTGCCAACTATGCCAACCACTCAGTGTTTACCAGCACATAAAAGATTTTTAAATGTGTATTCTGACTGTAGTAATGGAGTAAAAATAGTGGCAGTGGTGCAGTGTTAAGACGCCTGCTGACAGATGACATTTATTAAATGGGGCCAGGTATCGATCCTGCCCCTAAATGGTCATGAGGAAAGCCGGACAATTCTCTGTCTGTGTCTCTCCCCCAGTGAGATACCGTCAGCAGGATGCCCGAGCACGCGTGAGTAATCTGACTGGCTTCTAATTTTAGACCAACCACTCATTGACATGCAGACGGTTGTTTTTAAAATTCAAAAATGGTTTCTGCATTTTTTCTTCTTTAACGCTTATCTGTTTTCTCTTACAGGCCAGAGGTAAATAAGCTTTTGTAGCTCCTGAATCCAACAAAAATTATTCAGAACATGCAAATATTTAACTAAATATTTTTTCAATTTGAATTTCCAGAGAAAACCCAAGATCTCAGCTTCTAGAAAGCTGATGCTCAAGGTGAGATCATAACACGAGCATGTACTATACCATCCCGGCCACAGGGGCCAGAAGTTATTGAGGGTTAATTCTATAATATGCAAACAACTGAGCATCATGTGTCTTTCCACTGAGAGCTGCACTTTTCTTCGCGTATGTAAACATTGTTTCATATGCTGAGTGTCATGTGTGCAGAGTTTGATGGTGGCCAAAGCCAAAGAGGAACTGGAACAAGAGATCCTGATAAAAGAGGAGGAGAAGCAGAAGTACCTGTCGGAGAGAGCACCTCCCCTTAACACCAGTGGCCTCAACCTTCAGCAGCTTCAGGTGAACCAGTCTCAGTAGACTTTTTATTCTCCTTTAACCTTCCTGGACCTCTGCCCTCCATTGAGCCACACAGCCTCGTTTCCAAAAGTTCTGATGAGAATAAACACTCAGAAAGGCATTTTATCCATTCACTGTGTGTTTTGTGCATGTATGTGCAGGATCTCTGCAGAGAGCTCCATGAGAAGGTGGATGTGGTGGATGAGGAGCGTTATGACATCGAAGCTAAAGTCATGCTCAACACACGCGAGGTACACATCATGCCCAGTGAATGACGCGACATGGGGGTAGCAAATTTCACTAATTAATGCTTAGAACTGCTCAACCCCCTTGTGTAGATCAAAGATTTGAACATTAAGGTGTTGGACCTGAGGGGGAAATTCAAGAGGCCTAACCTGAGGCGGGTGCGAGTGTCTGCTGACGCCATCCTGCGCTCGTTGTTGGGCTCCAAGCATAAAGTCTCCATGGACCTGCGGGCCAACCTCAAGTCTGTCAAGAAAGAGGACACTGAGAAGGTGTGTGCAGAAGTTAAAGAAAACGGCACATAGCCAGTGAAACGCATAGCTTCCTTTAGGCAGTGTTGTCACCCTGAAGAGACCTGAAAAGTGTGTTTATATAAGTGATTAAAGGCGCGGCACAAAAGCAATGATCAGAGAGGAGACTCTCTTGTGTTTCTGCTCTGTGTGTGTGTGTGTGTGTGTGTGTGTGTGTGTGCGTGTATGTCTTTGTGTTTCCTATCACGCAGCCTTTTATATCCATCTGCTGTCTGTCTCTGTAGAAGCGGCCCGTCGAGGACAGTGACTGGAGGAAGAACGTGGAGGCCATGTCTGGGATGGAAGGAAGGAAGAAGATGTTCGATGCCGCCAAGGGTCCTGCCCAGTGATGTCACCGTCGCTGCATTCCAGCTGCTTGGCCGCGTGTTCACTGCTGTGCAACTTCCTGGATTGACTTACATTTCCTTAAAAGGGGTTTCTCCCTATTTTGTATTTTTAATTTGCTTGGGAAGTTTTTTTCCAGCAGTAATTAAAAAACACAACAGTTAACTATTAGCGTGTCACTTGAGCAAAATTCCATCTGCTGTGTATTTAATACAATGAAACACAAAGAGAATCATATGAACCATTCTTTTTTATGTGTCTAAAATCCAGTTATACCCCTTGTCGTGTTGGCTCCTGTAATATTTGGCTTCCTACTGCAGCAGAGGTACTATTACAACTCTATATTGTGCCTCATGTGGCTGCTTCTGACATCTAAGCAAGAAATCCTAATATGATAGTAATTTGCAGCAAAATAATCGCTATTATGTTGCAGCCTTTTGTGTTTTAATAAGGGAACTGAGAGGCTCTTGAGTGACACTGCTGCTGAAGGTTGCTTTCCCTTTTGAACCCATCGCAACTTCACCACAACAGTGCTGACTTATTAACTAAGTAAAAGTAAAATAAATTTATATTAGTGTTTATCCATTCAGTTACACATTGCAGACGTAAGCAAGAGCACATTCTATGTGCACATATTGACCAGCTGCCCAGACTAACATCCTGTCCAAAAGCTGTAAAACAGTATTCAAAGTGATGTCTGCTTTGCATGTTCTCAAATTGAGCTCTGAAAATGGATCTATCATTATCGCTGACACCAGAGGATGCAAAGAGCCGGCAGCAGTCGCGGGTTTGATACGTCGCTAACGTGATCAGGACGGCAGACAGGCAGAACAATGTTGGGGCGGGCTGCTGCTGCTGCGGCTGCGCGCACAGCCTCCTATCTCTGTCAGATAAAACGTTAAAGCAAACGTGGGTGCAGCAGGCTAAAACGAAAGCCCAATAAAAGCAAGATGGGGCTACAAAGCTGCACCACATCTTTTTTTTCCTGTGACTTCAGATATGATACAAGTAGAATCAATTTATGGCGGCTGTGTCGGACTGAACCCGGGTCAGAGTCCGACACAAAGGTGTGGCCTCAGTGAGCAAATAACGCATGGTATCGAAAGCACAAATAGCGTTAAAAGTTTTAAATCTTTGCCTGTATTGCCTGTTAAAAAAAGATTCTCAGAAGTGACGACTTATGGCAGCCTTCTACACACAACTGTGAGTTGTTTTGCCAGAAACGAAACGCCGCCCTCCACACTTTCACCTTACATGGATCACAGCACAGCCCCCACCCCTCCCCTCAGCACTCTCCGTCTCAGGTGAATAGCTTACCTACACGGTCACGTGACTCCTCGGGGTAAAGGTGCACGGCTTTGTGCCTGACTGACTCTAGTTCAGCTGCCGCCCTCACAGTGCCATTATTTTCGCTCTGCAACTCGAGTGTGCCTGGAAACCTTCGGCTCAGTCGCCTGCCATGTCCATCAGTCGGAAGAACTGGTCGGCTCTGTCCAGGTGAGAACACAGAGCACCACGTGTGCTTCTGACAGGCGAAGGAACTCAGATTAAATCTGGCTTTCTCTGCAGTTTGTGAGAATATTTCAGTTGTTATTCTATTGAGTGTTCTAGATTTCACTGACACATGCTGAATTTTGCCCTTGTTGCAATTGAAAAAAAAAAAAAAAACAGTGTTAAATGTGGGAAACTCAAACAGTCTCACCAACAGACATCAGGCTGAAGATTAGATCTGATATTAAAGGAACAAAGAGCTGTCTTTGTGCTCATAATCTGCTGATATGCAAGTAGAGCAGGTTCCATTAGACCATTTTAAAGCACAATCTCGATTTCCAGTAAACCGCCAATGTAGTTCCGGTTGATTTTGGCATGTGTATGTTTATTTTTCTGAGCTCTTGGCTTTGTTTCCTTCTGTGTTTTGCACCAGCCTGACCCGTCAGTGGACCATGGAGGACGAAGAGGAGGTGGAGAGGGAGAGGAGGAGGAAGGTGAGGGGCTCGAGCAGCACCGCCGACCCTGAGGATGATTTTAGGGCATCACCCAGTGACATGCCCACCAGCGACAGCAGGCCAGGGACACACCCTGTTCATGAGACCTCCCAGGTGCTCAGCAGGTAGCGCTCACCCTCTTCACTCAGGCGTTATTCATTGTTTTTGTGCTACCAAACCCAAACCTTTGTTTGTGTGCTCATGCATGCTTGTTCAAACACTTCCTTTTTGGCTTGGCTTTGAGAAGCTAAGAGGGGGGAATTCTCAACACCTTTGCCCTGTGGGAGTGTGTCATCTGTATACTTTTCAGATGCAGGGATAAAAAATGACATCATGCATAGAAACCGAGTATGAAAACATCAGCCGTCAGGTCCCTGGAGCAGCAAGAGTCTTCAAAGACAGAGAGGAGCTGTAGAACCTTTCATAAAGAAACCTGATCGGCCACTGTGCTGACAAACCCTTTCACTCCCCAGGAATAAAAAAATCTATCCATCATGCATCAACTGACGGCTCACACACATGCACGCGCATGTACATAAGTGAATTTGTGCATTTACTTCCAGTGACGAGCAGGTGCAGCTGGACTTCATAGAAATGCTGCGCGTCCGCGATGAAAAGAGGAGAATGAGGCAAGTGGAGGCGCTGAGACGCCAGAAGGAGTTGGAGGATGAAGAAGCAGCAGGCTCCGTCAGGAGGGACAGTGGAAGAAAGAGAGGAGGTGGAGGAGCCAGCGTGGACATGATGGAGGACCAGGAGGACCGGGAGGAAGTGTTCTCGCCCCCAAAAGTGGCACCCAGACCACGGTCACCCAAAAAAGCTGCTTTGTACAGTGAATCCAGCAGCACCAGCAGTGACAACTTCGCCTCAGACAGACAGGTAAGACGGCGCCACTTCCTACCATGTTCCTGTTTACATGCATCGAAAAAAAATGTTTCTGCTAAAAAACAACACCAATGCAATAAATGTGGCAATGATCCCACTCGGATTTTAACATCTGGTTGAGTGAGAAAAAGAGCATTAATGAGACTCCATGAATAATTTAAGTGGTACTAATGAGGTAGACAAACAAGACAAAGTCACATCCAAATATCCTGCAGCGTTATTGTCATATCTGTCCACGCCCCCTCCCCCCAAAATAACGTGAGAATAAACAAGAAAGTGTCATCCAGGATGGTTTTAATGTGTCGCAAACAGAGAATAACTGAATTTAAGGACATGAATGAATGTAAAAACCACCTGAATCATGTGACCATGTAATTTACCTGTAAAGCACAGATAAGGTGTGCCGGAGGTCATTATGTGAACTTTTATCTGTATCACACTCGCAGGAGGTTTAGCTGAGAGATGAGGCCAATAACAATGATGTTATGTAATGCAGGGCGTGTCCCGGGACGTTGCGCTCCTCAGCAGCGAGCAGTTGGTGCTCTCGGTGCTCATCTTGTTCCGTTTCGTTTTCTTTTGTCAGCATGAAAACAGAGAGTCAACCCGCAGAGACCCCGAGCCAACGCCGTCGTCCAACCAGAGTCGCAAGTTTGTCAGGTTTATCAACATGAATTTCATATAAAGCAGCAAAGAGATAAAGTCTTTTTTTTTTGATCAAATGGCATCCAAATCTCCCAAAACAAAAGGAACCAGAAGCTTTTATACAATCAATATCTTAATATCGTTGTTCATTTTGTTAATTCATAAATGCATTCTGCACAGACAGACATTTTCTGTAATTTAAGATGCATAAAGTTGTTGCAGGGAAGAGTGAATGCAGGTGCAATAGCAACCTTTGCCCAGTTAGCCTCTTATAGCTTTAAATCGTGTGTGTGATGTTGCAGCTCCGTGTCCATCTCACTGGACAAAGGAACGTCTGGAAGTGGGAGAGTTACTCCCACCAGCCCCCGCTCCTCGACGAGCCCCCTGACACCCGAGGAGTACTGGCAGTCCCCATGCCAGAGTCCTTCCCCAAGAGCTCTAAGCCCTGTTCAGAACGGGCACACACAGGTAGACGCTCTATATTTTCAGGGCCATTGCATTCCAGTCATTTGTACAACTTAACTCACTTTATGATTATGATCTTAAGCTAATATCAATTAATATTTTGATCAAGGTAGCATTTGTTCCTAATGTCTTAATGGCCCAATGGCCTTGGCTGAAAGGTGCTCGTACAGTAACAGCAACAAACATCTCTTGAAACAGCTCCTGTTAGTGGCCAAATGTGGACTAGACAGTGTGCAATAAAACATTCTGGGCTCCAGAGCTGCAAAAAAGTCTTTTAAGGGATTATTACAATTTTTATATGGCAGAGACAGTATATTCTGACCCTATGAAGTGGGGAAGAAACTTAAAAATGTAGTAACTCGCTGTCAATATTCAATGTAAACAAATGTATATGTTGGAATAGAGGATGGTAAAGTAAAGGTAAAGTAAAGTAAGTAGAGTAAAGTAAATAAACTGAAGCACACACAAAATAATGAATGCAGTAATAAAAGTAAATGTGTCTCAGAGGTGCAGTACTTTGGTGTATGCTGGCAATCTTAAGCTGGAAAATCTATTTTATTTCACTTTAGAATGGGAATGGTTGTTCCACCGATGGAAACTTTGAACAGGCGACCAAACCTGCATTTGTCAGGCAGAGCTCCAGGACCATTTCCTTCAGGGTAAACACACACACACACACGCACACACACACGCACACACACACACACACACACACACACACACACACACACACACACACACACACACACACACACACAAACATATATTGACTTCTTCTTTGTGTGACATTTCATTGCCATGTTCTCTCCAGCCCCTTAACACAATCTCTCCATTAAACCAGCCCGCACCATAAACCCATACTTTAACCTTAAAACCAAGTTTAGTTCCACAAACTGCCTTTTGAAGCTGTGAGGACAAAATGTCCCCACTTCCTATAAAATACCCCTGCTTTGCTTGAACACACACTGAGACAGGCGGGTGAATGCTTATTTAAATGTTAAACCATGATTTCATCTCATCAGCTAGTTGGGGTCATTTGCTTCAGTCATATTTGAAGAACATTCCCTCATCTGATGAATGGAAAACTCACACGCGCCCGTTTCTTCCACAGATGATGAGGAAGAAAGAAGAGGAGGCCGCCCCTCTGCAGAGAAGGTGAGGTCACAAACTTGTTATGTTTGGTCTGAACCTCAGTCTGATCACGGGCTGTGTGGTTGTGTTGCAGTAAGAGCGTGAGGATGACCTCTAAGAAGTTTGAATCCAACACAGTAAGAAAATGTTTCATCTATCACAACAATCCTGACCAAAAAGAGCACATGATGACGTCAGTTTAACAATCTTCAGGAGCAAAATGAGGAAGCAGAAGTGTCAAATTTCCAGAGAAAGTGAGTTTTTCTGGACTGGTTCCACCCTCATGGGATTTAAATGCATATGTTTCAGTCAAAGCAAGTGTACACACCTGTTGATACTGCGTTTCCAGTTCCAGGCAGAGGATTTCATCCAGGTCCATTCAGGAGAAGATGGAGAGGCTGGCTCAGGCAGCACAAGTCAGTGAAGCAACCAAAAGCAGCAGCTTTCTTTTTGTAATTATCTTGCTAATTTTGCGTTGATCTTGTATTGGAGAAATCCGAAGTAGTGCGATTTCCAGATGTGACCCAGAGGACTCTGCTGCTGTTTGATGAGGTGTCCAGGAAGAGAGAACTGTTTGAAAAGGAGTCTCAGACTGGGTCCACCAGCAGCTCTGGAGGCTCCAGACAGGTCTCAAAACCTACACTTTAACCTCACTAACTTCACCACTGTACCTGCTTCCCACTTATTATATCTCAATGTTGTTTCAGGAATTTCTGGGCTTCACAGCTGGTGTGTCAGACCGGATCAACCGCTGGCTCAGCAAGACCAAACAGCCGGCGTCCTCTCACATCCCTGTTGTAAGTATATCATATGACCGCTAGATGGCAGCATTGCTTCTTGGTTAATGCTGTAGAAGAAATAATTTTCTAATGCTGCTTAAATCAGATTATTTTGGCAAGAGCTTTAGGAAACAATATGTCTCACTATGTCAAATGTGCTTCAGTTGCCAATGTTGTGGTCATGAGCCTGCACATTTCCAATATAATTATTAGTATTGCTGTAATGTGATTATCTAAAACTATTGCCATCACAAATATCAAGGACATTAATATATTTTAAGCAGCCCTTTCCTTTTCTGTCCATTGTATAAATTGGATTTCCTCTGTGTAGGACCTGAGACACGTGGACATCAGCAGTAAGAGGACCCTGTTTGAAAAATGCGCGGAGGATGGTGTATCAAAAACCAGCACTGGAAAATTCAAGTGAAAGTTTTGCCATTTGATTAAGAATGAAAGCTCGGCGATGACCTTTATAAGGATGAAACCAAATAATGGAAGATGTAATAAGATTTGCTTCAATTCACTGCCCTTCAGTGCCACTATCAATCCCTTTGGTGCTCTATCTGTTATAAAACAGCAGAGAGAAAAGAAGATTTGACAAACTTCACAGCTAACCTGATGAACTGACCCTTTCTTCAAGGACTTTTTTTTCTTCCTCTTCAGTGCTGGAGCAACAGAATGTGTTTCAACGGACTACAAAACATTTTAAAGTCAGTTACCTTTGGCGTAACTTCTGTGATCATATTTCAGACAAAGAACCACTTTTAAATGTGTGACTGAAAAGCAAAGTAGAGGTGGGAGGAAAAGAAAAATGCCTCCATCTATAATTGCTTTGAGACATTTTGGTCATTTTCAAAAGCACTTTAAAAAGGTGAGATTTTCAACATTAATGGCAGCAACTAAATGGATTTTTGTTGTCTAATTGGGCCAAAATATGCAGTATATGTATTTTTCTTAATGAGCACAAAGGCAGTCTGTCCTTAATAAAAACGTTTTAATACAACAAAGACTGAACTGCTTTGAAAAGTTCTTTCACCATGAACTCAGTGTGCCCGCCAGACTGTCAGCTGTCACATATCTCACTGAAGGAAGAATGATGATTGCAGCTCTGTCTCTTATCACTAGCACTGTGTGTGTGTGTGTGTGTGTGTGTGTGTGTGTGTGTGTGTGTGTGTGTGTGTGTGTGTGTGTGTGTGTGTGTGTGTGTGTGTGTGTGTGTGTGTTTAAGTGTAGGTGTGTGTGAGTGATTTTGACCTTTCTTTCACTACAACCCACAATAGTGCATGCGGCATCCTTACCTCCTTTTTAGGGAATGATGATAACAGTGCACACTATCTAAAAAGGTATTAATAACACAGCGGTGGGGGGGGGGGGGGGGGGGGGGTCTGAGAGCCCATCCAGTGTGTCTCTTCACCCCTCAGGGACTCACTTCACATTCCCGGCAGTCACACTCGAGCCCTCTGGTCAGTTACCGTCACTCTGCCTGTTCCTCAGGTGAGTTCTGCTTGAAATGGAACCTGTTAGTAGAAGTGTGAAACTGTGCGTAAGTGACAGATTTTTGTGTTTTGTTTAGATTCACTGCCACAGGAGGAAAAGACTTTCCCTTATGTCTGACACAGAGGAAACGGTGGAGGAGTACGAGGAGTAGGCTCTCATTTTCTCCTTTAATACACCAGCCAACACAAATATTAGACAAATATTAATAAGGAATTTAATTACATTACCTCTATTTGCTCCCATAGAGTGTAAATTATGATGTCTCCTGTTTAAAAATGTTTACTGTGTTTGTGTTTTTCCAGAGAAGTGGAAGGTAAGAAACGACTCCTCATACTAAGGTGATCTGATATTGGACTTTACTGTTATATTAAGTCGTTCTGAAAGTATATTTCTGCATAATGTGATGCAGTCAAGCACAAGTTGTGTGTTTCCAATGTTTCTAATCCTCCTGTGTGTTTTCCTGGTTGTGCGATGTAGAAGAGGAGGCCGATGAAGGTTTGTGACTGCAGGTTTAATAGCTGCACGTTTGGATCACAATTATTCTTGTTCACAAGAAAAATGCACATAAAACTGAAACCACGGCTGCAGCCTGGATGAAGCAGCTGAGAATTTTACTGTGCTCAGCAGGTGAGCAGGAGGTAGAGGAGGAGGAAGAGGAGGATGCGGAAGGTAAATTATTTACAATCCCATTACTACGATTGAACATTGGCTTCATATTCCCAAAGAACTACCACGCTAGTTCATAAAGAAAACACAAAGATAACACCTCACTTTTCATTGTAAAAACAGTCCCGACAGCCTCCAGCAGAATAGTTCCAAAGTTAAAAAGGTGTTTAAATATGAGTGTGGGGTGTGTGACGGAGCTGCTTGTCAGTCTTCACCTTCACCTGCATTACAGCATCTCCCAGATCAACGAGCTTCGGGTTTTAGCCAACGGCTCAAATGTAATTAAGCTTTTATTATTCATACCTTATTTTCTTAATTTGTGTATTTTTCTTGTTAGCATAACATCACTGTGAAAATTTCACATCTTGGGATAACTATTCCTAAAACCTGAAACTGTCTCACAAGTATAGTGAATTTAAATAAGAGGTTGGCCTTGAAAATAGTTGTCATAAATAAAATAATATACCTTTACGATGTAACCCACTGCTATTAAGGCCCCCAAAGTAGATAAAACATGTATATCTCTTTATCTCTCTTTTGTACACACGCACAGTTCACGTTGATCATTTTTATAAAGGTGTTTGGGCATCTTGTACTTTTTGGGCTGGCAGAAAAGGAGGATTTATTTCACTTGAGTTGGTTTAAGATGGTGATAAAATGACTCACCGTGTCTCACCGACTTCTCACCCTTATGTCTATTTGCTGCTCAACACGCTTCGATTACCAGAGGGCTTGCAGGAAGAAGACAAACCTGCTGCAGAGGAGGAGGAAGAGGAAGACCCAGAACACGGTGTGACTTTTTAAAAAAAGGCTGACCTACTTGGTATTTTTTTCTCTGTAGTCAGGTTTTGTATTTAGTTTCCCTGTGCGCATGTCAGCAGCCTGTCTTCTATCAGAGTCAGGAGACAGTAATCTGCTCGCTCTTGACTTGACTTTGGTAGGCGAAAGTTGACGGATTTAGCTCAGTGTTTTAGCACCCAGCAGACAAAGCAATATCTCACATAGCCCCCGTTCCTGGTTGACGTAAAGCATTAGCCATTCAAGTATTTGACTTCTTGTTTGACAAGGAAACCCAGTTTGGACAGATACGTCTGCTAAAGGTGTCTGGCAAAGAGAATAAACTAAATATACGCAAATACATATATGTATAAATTCATATCACCGTGTGTGTTTTACATAAAAACTATACATTGGATCTGCTACACTGACAGTTGAAGGTTATCCGTCCATCACTGGACAAGTGTGTAACAATATGCTGCAGTTAATCACTTAAATTCACAGTTTTGTTACTACTTTATTACCAGTGACAGGGCAAAAGGAAATATTTGCCTCACAGGCTTCACTTTTCTATTGTGTGATTTTATATGCATCCTTACTGAACATTACACTATATATTACCATATAGTATAGTATATGGCAGGTTAGCGTCTCAAGAGGATGTGATCTCATGAATTTATGAACATAGCTTTAGCCTAGACTTAGGAAAGGTAAGTAGGTTAGGAAAACAAATCAATTTGGAATCCGCTCTTTATATTCATAAGAACATTAAGCTGTTAGTTTATGGCCGTTGCCGCTTCAGTAATCTCTTAAGTGAGTGTCACTGAGAGGTCATGGATGCCAGAGCTGCTTCTGAGAGTAACACCTCATTATCACCCTCTGTCAACATCTCAGAATGCTAATAATGAAACAGGCAAGTAAAATCTACAGCATGAGCGAATGCAATGATGTAACGCCGCTCACATTTCACATGTTTTTATTCTGGTTTCAGATGGAGAAGCAGGGGAAGGAGAAGGTAAAACTACATTTTTGGCTCCTTGACACGTGTCATTTATTTGTCGATCTACTGGTTACTACAATTACACCTTTTTGCATATATTTCTATTATCTTTCATATTTTTTCCCCCCATCTGTACAGGGGAAGAGGCCAAACCAAAATTCAAGTGAGTATATGTGCAAATGTAGCCTGCTCCCCCTTGTTGCTTGGACATTAGACCTGTTTGGAGATATGATTGTAAAAAAAGAAAAAATGAAGAATAATTTAAGCTAACACAGCGCAAGTACAGACATGCAAGAATGTTGAGAGATGAGGTCTTCACACACTGAAGCTGCTGCTCATATTTCATGGCTAAATGTCAGTGACATTCATGAACACTTTACCCTGCAACTTTGTATGTAATCGTGTTGTTTACCTTTTTCAGGCCATTCATAATGCCTAACCTGATCCCTCCAAAGATTCCTGATGGAGAAAAAGTGGATTTTGATGTAAGTGAGGAAGAAAAGGAAATAAAAGCACCATTGGGGGCCCCTCTGGATGCTGTGACATTTGGGATCAATAAGATATTTTACTATAAATCAATGAATAAAAGTGGTGAACCTCGTGTCTCTGCAGGATATTCATCGTAAAAGGATGGAGAAGGACCTGATGGAGCTCCAGACCTTGATCGAAGTTCACTTTGAGAGCAGGAAAAAGGAAGAAGAGGAGCTGATTCAACTGAAAGAGCGAATTGTTAGACTTCATGGCTAAAGTTGCTCAAATAGAAGCAGAGTTTGTCAAACTCCTTCATCAGGACGTGCTAACACGAGGTCTGTTATGCAGGAAAATCGCCGGGCTGAGCGAGCAGAGCAGCAAAGGATCCGCAGCGAGAGGGAGAAAGAGCGGCAGAAGCGTCTGGAGGTGTGAGCGTGTGCAAGCTGCCACCCAAAATGCATTCGCAGAATCCACATAATCAAAGAAGAATGGTCTTTGTCTTCTCAAATCTAGGATGAGAGAACTCGTAAGGAAGAGGAGGAAGCCAAGAGGAGAGCCGAAGATGATGCCAAGAAAAAGAAGACCCTCACCAGCCTCCATTTTGGAGGGTACATGCAGAAGCTGGTGGGCACACTGAGCACCGTGGTGCATTTTTATTGAAGTATCTAGGAGGTGGGTCCTGATTCCTTCGACTTGTCTGTAGACAGAAAAGCGCAGTGGCAAAAGGCAGACGGAGAGAGAGAAGAAGAAGAAGATCCTGAGCGAGAGACGCAAATCACTGGACATCGACAACTTGAACCAAGAGCGGCTCAGGTAGTTGCAGGTTGTCAGGCGAACTGCTGAGGTGATGACAAGAATCACGGAAAAAAACAGGGAGAGCTACATCGTTGCATTTCTACTTCTCGCAGAGATAAAGCCAAAGAGCTGTGGGAGTGGATGTACCAGCTGGAGGCAGAGAAGTTTGAGCTGCAGGACCAGATCACCAAACAGAAATATGAGGTGTCTGTGGTCGTTTCTTTTCCAACATATCTGGGGTCCTGGGCTAGGCTTAATTCGCTAAATTCGGTCAGGGCACCATCATGTCAGCAGTGTGTGTGTGTGTGTGTGTGTGGGGGGGGGTTTCAAATTGCTACATTCAAAGTACAGTAATTAGTTTAGACACGGTTTTAAGGCTTTGGGTAGAATTAGTATTATGTTAGGGTTGTAGGTTAGACTAAATGGTTACCATTACTCCTGGGGAATGTGTTGTCCTCACAAAGACAGAAGTATAAGGATGTGTGTGCGCGTGTGTGTGTGATTCAAAGAACACTGGAATAACTTTAAAATACTCTATTTTCATCCAGATCAACGTGCTGAGGAATCGAGTCAGCGACCATCAGAAATCGTGAGTTCCAAATCTGAGTTACACCTCAGTTTACAGCGATGAATCACAGAAGAGAGAGTAGAACTTTAAGTATTCTGACCTTTTGTACAAAAATCTGAAGGACCCTTGAGGCCTATCCTGTCAGGCAAAATTTCCAGTATGTCACTCCGCCTTCACGTAAATTTGACCGGCTCAGTCCTAAAAAGCACACTATTCGGAGACAACAATCACAGTGTTAGAGTGTGGGAATTCTTACCAATCCAACCTGAAGAACCTCTCTCCAATTAGAAAAGAAACTGTCACAGTTCCAAATGATCCTCCCTGTGATGCCTCACATGGCCGTTCATTACAACCAAACTGTTAAACAGGACAAGTGCTCACTGCACAGACATGTCAAAGTATCGATGTCAAGGATGATCAATGCATCTTCTGGGCATCTTAAAACACTGATTTAAGAATAGATATCTGGACATTTCTGGAATAAAGCCCTATTTGAAAGAGCCACATATGGCATGGTCAAATCAGCTCATGCGGCAGATAAGACATTTTGTAATCTGCACTGTAATCTATATAACAGACACTCCTATGAACAGAACATGTAGTGTGTGGCAGGACTTTGCCCATCACTTACCAAACTGTCGAGGCCGGGGCCGTGTGTGTGTGTGTGTGTGTGTGTGTGTGTGTGTGCCTACAGGAGTGGCAGCCGCTGAAAGACTTTCTTTTCTGTCTGCTGGGTTTTATTTCTTTTGGCATGGAGAAGCTGAAGAGTTGCGCAACCTTATAATGATATATATACAAAAAAAAATATGTCCTTGCTATTGAAAATCATGTCACAAAAGCAGATGGGAATAATGAGTTGACTCAGAGACAGTTAGACAAATTTTGAGAGTTATACTCTTATAAACAACAGAAAATAAGCGGAAAACAAAAGAGCGTTCCCTCGACAACAATGGTAAATAACTACAGTATGTAGGTTACAGTTGAATTTTGAGGCGAGTACACAGTCTAAGTACTTCCATCTTTTGACTTTCTTTTCCTTTTACCAGATCTAAGAGGACCAAGAGGGGGCTGAGGAAATAGATGCTGCACCCATTGGCTACTGGCTCCAAGCCTGGACTCTGCCTCCATAATTAAACTGACTCTGTATTCTTCACTCTTTCTCTTGGATTCTCACCATTTAAACTAGCTGTGTTGTTCTGAAGTGTGTAAATAAATTAAGCTTGGTACAAAGAAAGAATTTCTTTCTTTTAACTTTTATTGGCACTCAAAAGTTCTGACATGATTGGGGGTATGATGATACTTGGGCCAACTCCCAGAACTTCACACAACACACATGCTCCCACATCCCGCTTACACACACCTTCACCCAAACACAAACATGAAAGAGAATCATTGTATTCTCATGTAATAGTTACAACAGATTTATAAAACCTAATTCCTTTTTTACCGGCTCCTCTTTCCACTGCATGAAAGCAGTGATAAATATTCAACCAGAAGTTTGTTGAAAGCCATTATTTTTCCTGCTGCTTAAGCCAAACCTCATATCACCACAGCCTACCCAAGTTGGGCACAGTCTATCTGCAAACACATGGACCACGCAAATGTCTAGTCAGCGTGGAAAAAAAACAACAAAACATTCTAGGTTTTTTGAGCTGTCTTTCACTTTTTTGAGTGGCCGCAGAACACATTTCATAAATAATTAGTCTACGTTCCAGTGAAGAAGCAAGCAAACCAATTTTGTTTCAGCTTGTCTGGAAAGACCCGCAGGCCAGCGTCACAGAGCAGAGATAACAGTCGCTAGTAGATTGTTGGCGTTTGTGTTGATGGTGCTGGATGTAGAGAACCGAAATAATGAAATATTCTTTAAACATGCTATTTATTCTAGGTAAGATAAGAAACAAGGAGAGATCCCTTCCAAATACCAGAAACATTCACACATTTGTACAAAATTATATTGATGATGGGATCAATTGTTCTAACCTCAATACACAGTTGGCAAGTAACACTGTTTTGCCACTCTGGTACTTTCCACACATAACACTTATGTGCATGACTAAAAAGTTTTATTCGCTGTGATTAAAGAGTGAGCGTCTGATTATTTACTGACTTTAAGACACCGTCAGTGCGACCGAAAAGATAAACAATATAAAAATGAAGGGAAAACATAGAAAAGGGAAGAGTGGCTTCGGTGAGCGTGCTACGAGTTTAAAATGAACATTCATTAAATGATTCAACAACTTCCACATTAACATTTTCCCCCAAATATGTATAACAGACATGTGTGTTAAAGACCTTTTCATTTATTATTTTGCAGTAAAAAAAAAAAAAATACAATCCACCAGGCTGCAAAAACACGAGCAATGACAAAATATCCAGAGATATTTCTCTGTTCCTAATGTAAAATGTTTACATTTAAAGGTCAAACATCTAAAATTAAATGTTTTTTTTCATTGCTGTGATTTACTTATGACACAAACATATAGTCTATATTGCTACAGTATCTAATATTAGAGAGTATTAGAGAGAATATTTGTTTTTGGCTGCACAGTCTGAACTAACCTAATGTATATCTGAGATCTGCTTTCACCAGGCACCTTAAAATCCTTTAACTAACCCATCACTGTGCATCCATCCCAGGCAGTGGAGGCTGAATGTGGCTTTTAAACACACTTCAGGTTACAGAAGGATATATAGAGAACGGATCTCCATCTGACCAAATTAACATCGTTACGCCGCAGGTTTACCTTTGAAATTACATTTCTCTTACCGCGGTAGTACTGCATCACATGATTGACTATTAGGTGAACATTTTTCAGCCAAGCTGTTATGTGAAGAATGTAACCAAACTCTTGGTTCCATGGGTGTGGCCACAGTGATGTCTAAACATGCAGGCTTCCATCTGCAAGCACACACAAGGACACAAGAAAAAGCCGTCAGAAAGACAGAAAACAGAAAACATTTCAGTCGAGTGCGAATTAGTAATTCTGCACTTTCAGCGGACAATAAAACACAATATGTTCAGGGACAGAACGCACCTCTCAGACTCCCTTGCACACGCGTCATCTGTTACGTTCAATCGATAACTTGCATCGATCTGTGGACGGCTGTTGTGTTGTCATTGATGAAAAGTGATTTCCCAATCCCCAGCTGTGGACCAAAATAAATGTTTATTCTAAAAGAAGGATGTTATGATGATAAATAGGCCAGCAGAAGAACAAACGCCCGAGGCAAATGATGACATTTTGAAAATCAGAATGAAATAGTTGCTCACGTTTTGCCACATCCTGTTCTCTATAGCGATAATTAAAAGACTCAACACAGCCAATGGTCATACTATTCAGTCACTCACACCTTTACTCTCCCCTCTATATGATGGCTATCTTAACCCTTTACTGATTTCACATTACTTTTAACAAACTCTTTTTTTTTGCAACAACGTAAGACCTGTTCTACGACTTTCAAATGTGACTCTGGACAAGAGGAGCCAATAAACCTTTGGGTGGGGCAGCAGGGAAGAGAAAGTGTCAATGATCCAGGAGAGCATTAAAACACACATTTTAGTGGGATCCTCTTACTGCTTCTGCGAGGCAACGCAAGCATGTGCAAGGCTTCAAATAGATACAAATGTTTGTGTAATTTACCTTTTTTACAGCAGCTTGTAAATTCTTATCATTCCACAAGCTGTAGAGGAGCAGGGACGCTGCTTTGCTGCCTTTTGGGAAGGAACTGTGGGGAGAAACGGACCAGACAAGCACAAGCATGTAAACACATAATTATAAAAGGGCAAATCCCAAAATAACTAATGACTTGGAGGGAGTGTTTGGTAACAGTAACTGCTAGGGACCAGCATGTGTATTGAAAAGCTTCACCAAATTAAATGAAAGATACCAAATTCTGTGCAGCCCCTTTAAATGCAAGAGGCGACTGCTGTGTTTTTATACACTGGGAGTTAAAACAGAAGCTCACCCATTCTCACTGAGGTCAGCCAGCCCTGACACCAGCTCTTTTGTAACTATCTTCTTGCTGAGCTCAGTGTCGGCCAACATCAGAGTTCGTGCAGCGCCGCACACTGATGCTATGGCATCGTCAGAGTTTCCCATCTCCCGAGTGCTCAGGGAGAGCAGGCTGGTGAGATCAGGCAGTACCTGCTTCGCTGAGGGCACAAGACAAGACCAACAGAGTTCTAACTGTTCTACATGCAAACCACATGCCTGTTGATATCAAGTGCTCCCTCCTTACCCATTGTGGTCTGAAGACAGCTGGTTCGAGCCATGTTACCCAGCAACGACACAGCATTCTTCTGCAGGCTGGGGTTAGGAGACTTTAGGAGAGGTGAAATGTGAGCCAGAGCCCCCAACTTTTGAACCAAAATCTGGGACATGGCGCTGGATCCCTTTGGTGAAAATCAAAGACAATAAACGATGAGAACAAATGAACTTTTCTTTCTTTTCTTCTATCTCTGTGATGTTGTTGCTGCTCACCACATCCTTGCTGGCAGTGAGGTTCTGCAGGACACCGCAGGAAGCTTCCAGGGTCGCATCTTTCTGGGACAAGCCGAGCAGACTCAGGTAGGACTGCATCGCCGTTGGGTGGCACAACCAGTTCACACCAGATGGTGTACTTTCTTCTGGCATCTGGGTCAGGTCAAAGGAAAACTGCGAAAAGAGCAGAAAAATGAGATGAGAGGAGCTGTGGTTTTCTTTATATGGCCAGCAACATTTAGATAGTAAAGCTGGTTGAGGTGTGGTACCTCTTTCTGAGCCTTGGCGCTCTTTGGACTGAAGCAACCGATGGGGCTTTTCTGTGCATCGAATTCGGAATCAGTCTTTGGTTGGTACTTCTGGAAACACTGGGGACACTCAGACTCCAGCTGGTACGTCAGGTTATGAAGAATGCATACACAGCTTTCCACAGACTGGTGGAAACAAAAGGAAGAGACCCGAAGATTTATTTTCATATCCTGTTTAAAACAGGAGAGAAGAAACGTTAATAGGCAATATCTAATCCATCCAACATGTTTTGGTGTTTTTTTTGGTTTCATTTTATGTGGCAAGATGAAAGCTGCTTACAGCCAGGGACCTACATTGTTTGTGTATTCCCAGTTACTTATCCCAATGTAAAGATGGATTAAGCACCGTAAGAGTGCTTCTAGTTTTTTGGGCTAATATGACTAAAATTATAGCCACGTCTTACAAATTACATTATTAACAAGATCAACCTGCAGGGAACAGCTGTACAAACATCCTCCTAGGTTTTATGGATGTTCCAGCTTGTAGTTTTTTTCTAATGTTGGTTTCGATGACAGGTTACTACAGGAAGAGAATTATTTTTCAAAGCTAAAGCAAAACACCCAGATTATCCCTCTGAACACAAAAGCTTCCACAACCAGCTTTATTCCTGACTCCAACACTACTTTAGAGAGAACTCCAGTGACCCACACTAGCGGACGTGAAATGAAGGCAACATGTTCACACCCAAAAAAAAGCTGGCAGACGTGCCACTAGTTAAATATATACTCATACTGACACTGCCTGCAGTATTTACTCCTTTATGCATATGGAGAAAAAAAAGCTGGAGAAAACGTAATAGGGCAGTAAATAGGTGATGACGTCTTCTGATATTTTCACAGGGACATTTAGACTTTTCTCTAACTGGACATTTCCTCCAGCGCTTTCAGAAGGATCCCAAGGCATTCCCAGACCAGCTGGGGGATATAGTCCACTTGAAGATGGAGCTCTCCCCCAAACATTATTCTACTGATCCTAATGTAAATTATACTATTTGTCATCTTGGAGACCATGTAAGTTTGCTCTTCGCAAATACAGAAGTCCTGCTGATGGAGACAAGGCATTTTACCTTGTCATCGGGGTCTTCCTCTGCAACGCAGGACTGGATGTAACTCATGAGGGAGTCAATGAGGCCACGGCAATCTCTCATGGCCTGTCTGGCTTTCAGTTTGCCACAGCTCAGGTTCCTAAAGAAAAACATCTTTCAGTCAGAGTCAAGTGAAAGCACATCTGTATCATAATAGTGTCTGCTCTTTGCATTAGGATTGCATGATGAGGGTTTTTCTTAGCTTATGCTAAAAACCCATTAGAGTGCCGAGTAAGTCAAAACCTTTGTTTTTGATCCTGCACTAATTAACTGGTTTCAACACATTTTGCACACAAAGACTTTACCCGTCATACTGTTATATATTCAATTAAATATTTGGTTCTGCATGCCAGTTTTTGCTGGTGCCTTTGATCCAGACTTAAAATCTAAATGTCATGCCACTGGTGCAGTGGCTGCTCTCACCGCAGGCACCCTGTGGCATTGTAGAAGACATCAGGGTGTATGTTGTTGTTGTTGGTACTGTCTGACCAGCAGGTAAATGGCACCACCACGTTTTCGGTCAGGGCGGGAAGCGCTGTCACTATAAGTTCCTCTTTAAGCTCATCGGAAGATGACATGTTCCACAGCAGGCCTTGGTTTTGCAAGAATTAAAACACTTGATGGTTAGGAATTGTCCCATGGATGCAGCCTAATGATCTGAGGGGCTGTCCACATGAAAATGTCATACCAGTGATCTGTTTCTGGGTCTCAGTGGAATTTGTCTCTTTCAGTAGTTGTAGGGCTTTAGCTATACCACCACAGTGCTGAACCTCCAGCTTGTTATATTGGTGCTTGAACACCAGGTTCCTCAAGGCCCCAGCAGAGGCCTGGCTCAGCCCAGGGTGAGGATTCCGCAGCAGAGCCACAAGAGCAGGGATGCCTCCCAAATTCAAAACCTGCAACAGGCAAGCAAATCCAGTTCTTCAAAGAGCACAAAGCTCTATACCAGCTAGAAAACTAAACATCATTGAAATATAATACTACTACTACTACTACTACTACTAATAATAATAATAATGATAATAATAATAATAATGCATATCGTATTATTATCTTAGCAATGCTCAGACCTGCTGTTTGGCCTGCTCCTCTTTAAAAGAAGCATGCTGGATGAAGGTGGCTCCGCACTGTTGGTAGTTCTCTTCAGCATGAGATAGGTACTCAACAGCCTCTTTCAAGGTCAGGTCTACACCGGTTGTGGTACCGCTCCCCCTACAAAAGTTATGTTATATCAGTTTAGTACCAGCATGCGTGAAAGAATATATATATATCAACGTTTTAGCCATCACATCAACAGAGAAGCCAACGATTGTCGTCGCCAACCTTTCTTTATTCGTAAAAATGTGAAACAGCATGAAAACTCACACTGTTGGCTTCTCGGACTGAGACACTTTGATGGTGCCCATCTTGCCCTCGCTTTGATACTGGGTGGTAGGAGACTTGACAGTGTGCGTCTTTGTGGTGGTTGTGTGAGATCCATTGCTGATGGTGTAGCTACTGTGTCGATTAACTTGACCATACTTAGACTGCTGGGCTTTAACGCTCTGCCCTTTGGCTCGCTAATCAAAAGAACAAAAGATATTGCTTATACGGCCTGACACACAGGAGTGTGGTTTTTATGTTGTTGTGTCATGATAAAACTCACCACTTCAGGCAAAGAAACAGCAGGAAACGAAGGAGCCAAGGTAGGGTCACTGACACTTGGTTTCACTCCATTGGGACTAATGGGCCAAATACAAATATGGTCCCGTATGCCTGAAGTGCTGGAATGTTTTTCTCTCCAGGAACTGCTGATTAGACTGTGATGTCTCTGAGAAGCAAGAAAAAAAACATCATAAGGTTTCCAGTTAGAACTATGCACACCAAAAACTTAATTATAAAAAAAAAAGTCTGTGCACTCCTCTGACTGCAAATCACTTGCAAACCTCCTTTCATGTCAGACAACTGTGCACATACCAAAGTAACATAATAGTCCTCGCTGTAGACAAATTAATTTACTTCACACCTGTAAATTGCCTTTGCTTTAACAGCAGAGATAATAGTAACTCTCAGTCAGGCATTTTGATATTTGATGTGGGGAATGTGGCTAATAGGGAAGCAGGTTGGACAGACGTGTTGTTACGCGTTTGTTCTTTCAAGCCATACCGATTGCTCATCAATCGTCTTACTCTGCTACTCAGCTGCTAAAGCCCAACAGAGGAAGAGTTTGTCAAAAACAAGTATGATGAGGACAAACAACACCGGTGTGTGCTCAGACCGAGCTGACGGCAAGCAGAGAAATCACGAGCACAAAATCCAAAATATATGACTTTTGATGCAGACTAATAACACACGGCGTTAATATAGGGAGTACAAAGGCAGCAAAGATACATGTCATTTAGGTAGACAAAATTATAATTTGCCTGTCAGTTTAGGTCTTACCTGTTTTACTGGAAGCCATTCCCCCTTGATAAATAAGCTTACAACCAAGGAGACAGAAACCTGATCTCAGTGGTTATAATGGGACTCCATTTTAATATATTCTGTATCTTTGTGTCTGCTCAGGCACCACATTGACCGTCCCTGAATGGTCTTAATTTTATTTACACTGTTCTAAATTGCATAGTGGCTTGATTGTGTCTCTCACTGCAAGTCCATATGGACAAAAGTGTCGGCTAACATGTGCATTATGATTTTATGATTATGGCCATTTACACCATGCAATATGCTCTGCCCACATACCTCATGTTGCTGTTAGTGGGTCATGGTAGAACACATCACAGGCATGCACACTCATGAAGTCAAAGAGGCATAACATATCCTCTGGTGTTGCATTAGCCAAACCACAACTATTACACCTGAGTTAACAGCATAAAAATGCCGCCCCTGGGAGAATTTTGGATGGAAATATGAAGATGAAATACTACAATGCTAAAAACACTTATGAAATTGGAACATGTTTTCTCAGTAAAATGTGCATTTTGTATTTATACACAACAAAAACAGACAAAATAAATGAAGAATAACAGACTGCAACAAAATGGACTGGAAAATATAAAGCTAGACAAAATGATCTGTGATTGTACAGAGAAAGTGAGAGAATCAATTTGTTTTGGAATTACGTAATTATAACAAACATGGAGGTTAAATGAAAGAAACAAGTACCGATTTGCTGCCTGCTGAAGTGGTGGAGGCGATACGGCTCAAGGTTCCATTTGCCTTAGTTGGAGAGTATTTAAATGAGTTGAATTCATTTCCTGTCCAAGTCTGGGAACTGAGTCCTGTTAAAGCAGATGAGATTGGAGAACTAAGATAGAGAGATAATACTGCAGGACATGCAAGTATCCAGAAATGAGCTTTTTTCACTCTCAGAAGTGCAGGGGCCAGTCAGACACATAAATACTGGAATAAAACACAATAATGAGAAGTGGCTTTTTTTGCTTTAAAAACACAAAAAATAGAAAACTCCAGTTTTTAATATCAACCATTACTTCTGCACAAAACAAGTGAGGTAGTGTTTTTATGTGACAACTGAACAGCCAGATCATTTAATATGTAAAGGATTAAATCTTATGTCGTCAACATGTTTGTAGGACCTTTGGTTGATGGCCTGATTGAATCATTCTTGAGCAGTACACTGCAAAAATTTAATTGCCTGTGAATAGAAATATAACTGTATTATTTTCTCAAACCAAGGAATTTCCCAAAATGATTACAAAATAAACAGATTAAACAGTAAGCTCTGAAAGCATAACTGTAGGGGGGAAAGGTGAACGCATGCTGGACAGTTGTGTTTTATTGCAAAAGAGTTAAAAAGGCTTCATTGGGGTGAACAAAAAAACCCTTTAATATTAAATTAAAATAGTCTGAAGCCATGGGTTTATGATTACACCAAGAACTCTACATGCATGTTGAATAACACATGCTTCTATAGGTTTCATAACAGATTAAGCTTTATTTCACTGTTGGAGACGACCAGAAACACAATGTTTGAAGGAAGGATGTGAGTTAATGAACTTTAGCACATTTTCAATCACAATCACTGGCTTGCATTGTTTGAATCTGTCTTGAACTGCACCTTTGAAAGCCTAAAATGGACCAATTCCAATTTGTATAGTTTCGAGCAGAGCCTACATACCAGTGCCACAGAGAAAGCAGTGATACAGTTCAGGAAGGTGGAGAATAAAAGCTTTTTCAGCAGCAGTTGGGTATCACATTTCACACAGTGACCCATTTAGTTCTGGCAACAGTCCCGTATAACAGAACACCCTGACGAAAATGACTGAAAACTATATTTATGCGGCTTGAAGCCTGGATGACACAATTTCATTATTATGCTTATGTTAATCAATCAATCATTTAGTCAATCAATGATCTCACGTTAACCCCCAAAATCCTAAACCTAAAATTCTCCATTTCTAAACTCGGCACATTGAATAGAGCGTAATAACTGAATGATCAATTTCGATCCCGTCCCCAATTGTTAGAAAAATGATTTCCACGAGCTTCACAAAGGTGTTTTTTTCCCCCTTTTTTTGGTGTGTTTCTTTATCTTTTCATCCAAACTCGCTCCCTGGTCAAGTTTTGCCACATTCACTCGGTAAAAACCAGGTACGTCGCGCTTCCTGGGCACTGTTAAAAACTTCCCACTTCGTGCACAAGTTTGATTGGTTGGAAAAGAAGCCTATAATGATTTACTTCGGATCATAAAGGGATTTTTGATTTCCACCCCCGATAGTTTTAGGCAATGTGGGACGGTTTTCCGTACACACCGGTCGGTGACACAGGCGACATCCCGCCGTTCCCGCTCGGTTTGGACTTGCTCCTTTTGATGCTGTGCACCTGATCCCTCACGCGCTGATGTCCCGTGCGCAGGTTGTTGTCCGAGGGCAGCGCGAGCGACGTGTCCTCGCCGCTGTTGTTGATCAGCGCGGACTTGAACGGCCCCGCGGCCATCATCACCCCGGCACGGCGTCGCGACTTATCGGGCAGATTTAAAAACCGAATGAAGGAGGACAATCCAGCTCCACGGCGGCAGCCTCGGTGTCGAGTACAACGACTGGACAGACGCGACCCAGCATAGGCGCGGTGGAGCTCCGCCTCCCCGACCGACCGCGCCCCGGGACTTCACACGCTGGTGGTGGGGAAGGCAGGGAGGTGCCGGGGAGTGGAGGCCGACACGCCTGTGGCGCAGGCACAAATACTTTCTTTGTCTGTCAGGGGAAAAAAAGTTGTTAGCCACATTCAGATAACTCAATGAATAGCTTTTTCTTAAGATAAAATGATTAGAGGTAAAATACGTGCTGAAAAAGGACCAATCTTTTATAGAAGGATTTGAATGACATTTTAGTCAGCAGTTGGATTCAGAGTGAAGACAGATGATACTGAAGAGGCCAAAGGAGCTCTGGTCAAACCCTGATAAATACAAGCTGCAAACAGACTTTTCTTTTGACTTTTTCAGACAATAAGTGCAGGAATTCAGTGTGACAAGTGGCAGCAGCTCATGTTAGATTACTTTATAGAACAATACACATTCAGGTGGAATATTTTGCATGAATAAATCACTGGGACTGTTGGCTTTAACTGTCTTTGTAATATTGACTTTAAGATCAGAAATTGTTGTATTTTAAACGAGTTGAGTGGGAAATGACAATAATAGGACGGACAAAGAAAGTTTACAGGCACATTTTCTCTGCAGAACCGGATTGATTTGCCTGAGTTGTTCCAGGCAAACTTTCCCAGCACGCCCTTTGTCTGTCAGGGTTACTAGTGACTAAATTGTATTGCACTACAAGTAAAGATTGCATACGGTCACAGGTTTTAAACCAGTTATGATACTGAATCGACCTCAGTTGCTCCTAAGAGAGGGCAGCAAGATGTTGTATCTTACCTGAGTATTCTTAGACCTTTGTGCCAGCAGACTGAACACCACACCCAGACTGGAGATTAAGCACCATGACATTACTTCAAAAACAGATTACACTGACTCATGTCTGTGCTGTAAAAAAGCATGTTCTGCAGCCGAGGGCAAAACAAAACAAGCAAAGAACACAATCTGGTATTGACTCATCCCACAACTCCAAATATGAGCAGTGTGAGAAGGGTGAGAAGGAGTACTTATGGTCGGTCGGAGTTATTTAAAAGTATGGTTATGGAGTAAACTTGAATGTAAGTTTAACTACCAAAAATCTATAACCAGACTTGACTAATAATACAATACATTTGACCTGGGGTCAGAGGACTTCCTGGAATGAGGGAGTTTTGGTAATGATACGTGCTGCGCAATTGCAGCGCAGTGGAGTGAGATGAACTGTGTCGGAGTGTTGGATTGCAGCGTGAGGGTCAAAATCCCTTCCTCTCTTCTTTGTGGTATTGGAAGATAGCAGTCATGGTAGTGAAAACTCACATATGAGCCCAAAGAACATTTGTGAGTGAGAGAACAAGCATGTGTTTGTCTTAAATGCCGCATTAAAATTCTCCCACTTTACTTAGTCTTTACTTTCCTGCAACACTTGGGTATCAGCACCCTCTAGCGGACCAAATGGGAACTTAAATATTGTCCTGAATAATACCGTACCAAATTATTTAAGTTTTTTTTTTTTTAAATATTATTTTTATACGTGTAACAGTCTGTAAATACATAAATGTTTGGAAATAACTTTAATTTTTTCAAATATACTCTGGTAGTATGGTGATGCAAAAATTATTTTAAAAGTGGACACATAACACGACACTGCGATTCTGCAAACAATGTGATTTTTATTGGTACAGCATACAGGCAAAGATTTTATTCACTAAGCACTCAGGACCAAAGGAGTGATGAGACATGGCCAACCAAGGTACAAAGACATGAAAAAAAATTAAAATAATTATAGTAATCTTGGCTGAGCACACAGCAAATAAGGTTATTTAAAACTGAACCAGGCAGCTCTTTCGTTTTAAGTCCTCTTCCACAGGGTTCCTGCCAACGGGAGGGCGTTATGCAGTAAAAATAACATTTACTCTTAAACATGCTGGTAGCCATGTGTTCTATTCCAGAGTGAAAGAATTAGAAATATCAGATTCTAGTATTATCAAATTAACCACCATGTGGCCTGTACCATACAATTTGCATATATCAATAAAGATATAACCAAAAAGACCCATCTTACGCTGTATGACTGTTAGGGTAAAATATAAAAACATCGCTTCTCTTCACACAAAAAAAATGTTTTCTTCTGCCTTCTTTTGGCTTAAAAGTGTACCATGACAAATGTAGTGTACATGTCCTATACATCAGTGCTCAACAGGTCAAGTTAAGAAGCACTTTCTCCCAGCTCGTGTGGAGGTAGAAATACTGCAAGGCTAAACCCTCTGGTTAAGAAAAATAGTCTGGAGTCAATTATATAAAGATCCTCTGGTGCCACCTAAAAAGTGATGTGTTTTGATTGATTTTGCTTTCAACCCAGAGAGGCAATCTCAAACGTTCTCTCTCTGGTCCACACTGTGTACCGCTGGAGACCTTTCAAACCAAACCGCACCTAGAACAAAACGGCTCCTCTAATAGTTTCGGCATCCTACCAAATATAAATACAATTTTCACATCTTTACACGTAGTGCATTGCTTGATAAGAGGCACAGTCATAGTTTCTGTCACGTGATACTCAGAGTTTTGATTAAAATAAGTGGAAATTCAGACTCATACGATTCTTGAACTAAAATGATATAAAATGAAGGGTAGAGAAAGGAGCCAGTGAGGCAGAGTTACTTGAACATTAAAATGAGCTATTTTCAAACTTATCTCACATCAGTCACACCTGGGATTCAGCTACACGCACAATACTTTTAGGCACATTAGAACGTGATCTAACCACTAAACCGGATTCTGCTTCGTGTGTATTATAACCTTATTTTAAAATAGACGTTTGTGACTGAATGACATCACACACCCACTGATAATCAGGCCAACAGGGATTTCATTTTCAATTTAGTGTCAAAACTTGCGATTTTGATGGGTTAAAGAAAAGACAGGGATGAAGCAGGTGTGACGACAGTGAGACCGTTGGTCTATAGAAACAAGTGTGTTGTCTGTCTGAGCTGAAAGTAGTGTTTATGCTGAATGCATCAAGAGAGTCTCTGCGCACCCAAAGTGCTGCTAGTCGTCAACTAATCGGTATACGTGGTACTGTGCTCCGTGCTCACTTGTGGACACTTCGAACACGAAGGCGATGCAGAGCAGAGTCTCCTGAGTTTCTCTGTTTGACACCACCTGGAGAAGGAAACAACAGGTCAGGATTCAAGAAAACGCACAGCCGTGCATGTCAGGAACCCCCACTCACACATGAAGGTGTGCAGACATGCGTGTACCTGTAGGATGGTGAAGTTCTCTAGCACACTGTTCATCATGTATTTCTCTGGCAGGTGCTTCAGTTTGTGGATGAAGTTGATCATGTATTCACACATGGGAGAACGGTGGATGCGGAACATATACTTTCCTCCTTCCATGCGTGCATATTCAGTCTGAGGCAGAGATGAATGTGGTATTAATGGGAAACAATATGCATAAAATCACAATAAAAGGTGCTCAACTCACCTCAACTTTCTCTACGACTTGTTTGCCAAAGGAGCAGACCTTTGTAGAGACGCTGATGGTGATGTTCTCTGTCCCACTGTACTGGCTGCTCACGCCATAGAAAACATTTGAGCCCTCCTCAGTGTCGCTGCTCAGGTCCGCCTGACACAAGTGCAATAATAGATCTGGGTCAGTTAAGTAAATTATAAAAGAAGTATTGATTTTCTTTCGAATATAAAATTTGCAGGTGGACATGTGTAATAGTTTTCCGATCCTCCTGGGACTACACTAATTCTGATCGTCAAAGCAATGGAATCTGTACTAACCCAGAACTTGACCAAGAAGAAGGCGTTGCGCGGCCCTTTTTCATACAGCTCTTTCAGGCCCCCTTTTTTCTCGGAAAACTTGTCGTAAATCTGCCTCACGTCTATGGATTCCAAAAGTGGGTCACTGTAGCTTGGGTTTGATGGGCCAATGTGTACAAAAAGGTGTTTATACTATAAGAAGGAAGGAGAAAAGTAGTAAACACTTTGAGCGGTCTAAAAAATATATTTGGGTGTATATACAGCTTGATGTCCGCACCGTCTCTCTGTCCTTCTGGGTCTCGAGAAATGCAGAGTACTCCATCAAGCGTAGCTTTGATGAGGCGATGGTTCTGTCTTGCCACACGGGAGCCGTTATAGCTGCAGGACGTGGAGGAGACATGGGCTCATAACCTGCCAGACATGCACACAAAGACAACAGCTGAAACGCTGATCCGCTTTTACTCAACGAATGATGAAAAAGTCCAAACCTACTGATAGATGCTGGGTGTGAAGTTGGTAGAGTAGTGTATGGAGGCTGTACAAAGGGCTTAATGCTGACAAAAAAGTAGGAGCAGGAAAAATGAGAACCTGAAAAAGCTTTTAAAGCAAGACTCCTTGTAAATGCCAATGATACTTACTCCTGAGAGTGTCCGGGCTGTCCCGGCATTGGCCCAGGCCAAAACTGAGAAAGAAAACAGCACAAAATATTACTTAAGCATTCACCTAGAGGCTAGTTGGGTGTGTGTTTGAGGGTGTCTCACAACTGCTGGAGGGAATGGAGTCTGGGGTTTCATTACGCTGGCAGAGACAATCTGAGCAGAGGAGAGGTTGGCCACTGTCTGCAGTGCCTTGTCTTTGGATACTTGGTCCTAAAAGAAAAGCACAATCACGTTGCTTCATTTTGAAAATCCCCAAAAGTGAAGCCAGGCGTGTAAAAACCTTCAAGGAAAAGATTGCAAGCCAGCTGATGTATCATACATTGTCATGTATTAAAAGATTATGGGGCATGGCGCGGTTAAAAATCAGGAAAGACAGGACAAAATGCAAAGCAAATACAGGGGTGCCAAAGCAGAGGGTGGCACTAACTGGAGCCATCACCTTACATTTAAAACTAAAAACAAAAAGAAGTAATGTGCAGAGTTCTCTCAAGCCTGGCAGAAGAATTGCATTGTGGACTAGCAAGTACCAGGTCATGTGATGGCAACCACACAGCATAAAGCCTGAAGCAGAAAACTGTAGTTGTAACCAAAACTTACCAAGTTCATGGCCTATGGCAAAGAAGACACACAATGAATTAACTTTAATAAATCGAAAGCAGAGAGAGATGACTGAATTGGTACTCTTTAAGCAACAAGGATAGGACAAGAAAGCACTAGACTGTATACTCGTCTTAAAATGACAGCTAATGACACAGTTGATGCTATCACATGTATCAGCCTGGATCACTCCAGGTCACAGAATGTGGAGTAAGGGTGGAAAATCATTTCACTGCAGGAAATAAAGGCAAATTAAAAGAAAATGAAGAACAGAAGCAATGTTATGGAGAAAACTGGAGTCCTTCATGTCGACAGATTAAAAATGTCTCGATGTTCTATGTGTAGGTAAAGTATGCAGCCATGCATGTGCTGAGGAGGCCTTAAGTGGCAACCAAACCTCCAAAACAAATCAGTTCAGAGATAATTGACGAGACTATAATTGTGTAAAACATATTAACATTACTGTCAAGCTTTTTAAAATAAAGCTATTTCCTACCTAGTATTTATATTTCAAAACGTTCCCACGGTAACCCGAAATCTTTGGAGTCGTATTACATAAACGACACATAAATCCTTACCGTTGGATTTAGATCACAACACAGCTTAGTATAATCACGCTATAACTGAAAACGAACGTGAGGCTTCCAATTAGCCCTGGAATCCGTGAAGTGAGGAATACATCAACAACTGCACACATACTCCTGCAGTTTTATGTACTGTGGCGACACAGAAGAGAAAGTATACCAAAGGCTCAGGCAAAGACCTCCTTGGTGATTCAGATGATTAATCTGGATTCAGGCAACCTGAAGCATGACCCTAGCGTGGTACCATCAGTGAGCATGTGTACCTTGAGCTTAGTCTGGATCTCACGTGACTTTCTCTTGGCCAAGACTTGAATGTGACTAGAGACCTGACAGAAGACAGAACGAAGGAAAGGAAAAGAAAAGAGTGTGTGACTACAGAGAAATGGAGAGTCACTCCAGCGGGAACCCACCTTGATGCTGCTCTGGTATTCTCGTACTCTTTTTCGTGCCAGAACCTGAATGTGACTAGACACCTATAGGGTACATTCACAGCATGATTTGACATATTTCAGACAACCTGTTTAACACAGATACTACATTTAGGCCTGTAAAGTCAGTGCAGAGCTGCTGAATCTCAAATTCAATCACTCAATAATTTAACACTGGGGTCGGTCCTAAAACAGCACTTGTGTACTTGGAACTAAATGAGTTTAAGGTTAAATATCAATACCTATCCTCCCCGGGCTGTAAAGGAAACTTGTATCATGTCATGTTGAATTTTGAGAGGTAGGCAAGAACACTGTATGCTAACGCTGGTTTTCTTCAATGTTTTTCTTCCAGTGCAGAGGTTGTGGATCATGTGCAAGCATTTTCATACACTTCAGTTGTCCAGATACTGTTTGATTGAGGCAATAATTTGCTTTTTCAAGTGTCACACATAACCTACTGTATGAAATCTTGAAGAAAATGTGCATGAAACATCACATTAAGGAGTTATTAATGCAAATCAGTAAGAATGAGGTGTCCGGTTGTTTTTGGGGTTACCATATATGACACAATGCACATATAACTTGAACAAATTCAAAAAATTCCAGGACAAAAAAAGACTTCCAGACAGCAACATCTGTCCATACCTGCTTGCGCGTGCGCGTCTTCCCCGTTCTTAGCTTGATGTATCGTGCTATCAGCTCATTTCGACCTAGAATAAAACAGCAATACTTGATGATGTCTGGATAGCATTTGACATTAGCCAGACACTAATATATCAGATCAACACAGCCTAAAGGGAACCAAAGTAAATGTGGATTATTCTATGATAATGTATTGAATTAAGAAAGAAAACTGATACGAGCTGAAAGAACATGGTTGAGTATCGTTACCTTCAAACTCAGTTCGATGTGAAACTGAATGTGACATTAACTTCAGTCTGTTTTGTGTTAAAGAAAATGGAAATCCTCCTAAAAATCCCTCACTTAGGACACTGTGTGTCAAAGCCTTAATGGCAGAACACCAAAATTAAACAACTGATGGGAATGGAGGGAAAATGTGGTTATTACAGACTGCATGGTCAGCGCAAGCTTTCCCTGCCTCCCCTAAACCACACCAGATGATTCCCTGGCCTCTAATCAGAACTCTGGAGCAGCTACCATTTGCTGTCCTGCAGAATTAGAGAGGTTAAGAAAAAAGGTGACCAACAGATGCCTCGCAAATGCATTTGGCAGCTGTATAATTTAGTCACACATGTATGCAGTAGCTTTATCAACAGAAAAATCTTCCTTTCTGAGAATGGGTGTGATGCTGAATGTTCAAATCAGGCTGAGTCACATCAAGCTCTGTGGAGTTACCAGAATTCCCCCACATCGACGGAAGAGTCTGAGTCATTCCCAAATCAGGACAATTCCCTGCAGCAAACTCCACAAGCCTTTTCACTCTACCCAGCCCCCGTATCATTTATTTAATGTCTACAAACTCCCCATATTCTGATGAAACACAACAAGTAAACAAGCAACATTGAAGTAATGCGATTATTTGACAAAAACCTGCATTAACCTAAAATATCCTTATGTTCACAATATGTATTTGATGCCTGAGTATATCACATAATCATGTAAATGACTGAGTTTTCAGCATAAAGAAGGCTGCTGCGTAGCCACACTCTGTCTCTTCAAGTGAGGCGAACAGCTTAAGAGAGGGGTGAGTAACAGCGTTATCCAAAGAATGAATCAGAGAAATAAAATGTATGCTGATTGTTTCAAGGTTGAACTGTGTGTCACACCTCTGCATATCAGTTTTGGGAAATAAGCAGATCCCAGCTCTGTAGAGGTTGTGACAGAAGAATAAAACCACTTCAGACTGAGCAGAAGAGAGAGAGACTGAGGCACAGATGCAACTTGTTTTCTCCTTGTATTTCCATAAAAAACAGCTTTAAATAACGACTATTCTTATCAGGTAAAGTGTTAGCGGCCACTGAAGTTGGCTGTGGTCATCAACAGTTGTTATTTCAGACGTGTCGTCCTCACCATACATCTTCCCCTCGTCTGAAAGGATGATCTTCCTCCTCCCGCAGGGTGGATAGATGGCCAGAGCTTCCTGAAAGCTCTGCTCAATGTCAGGGCTCCACACTCCTTCACCATCGAGCCCACGCTCTGCCCCATCTGCCAGCGCCTCGCCATCACCGGCCTCCTCCTGCGCCCCATCGGGGCTGCTACGGCAACTCCACTCCGACGCAATGGTGACGGCTCTGGCAACAGTGCTCCTGGAAGACATTTACGGCATTGATGTTAACAACAGCTGCACATATGCTGCTTTTCCTATTCCTTTCAAATGTGTTCTCAAGGTACACATAAAACAATTATCAATTGTTACCAGTTTATACTGAACATTACATCCAATTACTAACAAAAATCTTTGTTGCAACGTTCTAAACTATGGAGGGAAACTGTTTTCAATATAATTATATATATTCTACCACTTTTAACATACCCATGTTTTCTGGTGATATATTATGACAACTTTTACAGGCTGGTCTCTTTAATTTGTCTTCCACACACAAGATTTATGAATGAGGAGAACAAATTGATATTTGAGCCTGTTACCATGCACATTGTGACAGATTGACAGGTCAGTCATTAACAGATTAACTGTGGCTGCAGAGAACTGAGACAGATGTTCGGGACTCTTCGTGTCCCCACAGTTCACAGAGTGGATTGAGATTCATCTGAAGTTGTTTACAGCTTCTTTGAGTTTGGAGGGTATTAATAGCCGTGGCATTCGGGGTAAAGGAACACACAACAGAATAGCAAAACAGTTCGTAAAGACGTTGGTCTGAGTCAGTGGAGACTGTATTTAAAATGTGATTCCCCAGAAGGAAGCATGAAGGCCTTCGCCTAAACAATAAGACCCAAGCAAAAGTCTGCAGGACCCCTGAAGGAAATTAGACATTCTTCTTTTATTGTCAAGGATCCTCTCCAAAGGCACAGATGCAACATGAAGACAGAGTGTGTGTCATGTTTTCCAGAGTGTAGCTAACATGGTCTCTGGACACACAAGAACCACAGTGTGGTTGCAGAGCTTTTCCTGTCGTGGTGGGCTTATTAGACACACTCTGCAGAAGCCTTTATAGTTTCAAACTCAGCGGATGCATTACTGCCACACTTGTTTGAAGGGCTGGAGGCATCCAAGGCATTTTTGTTTCACTGATTGTATCGCCTAATAACCATCAAGAATCAAAGCCTCAGTGTCCTACAATGCCAAGCCCCTCATATGAACTGCTGGGTCGTCTTTTGTTGTATCCAACCGAAGGTGGCGCCAAGGTTAAAAATAACAGGCAAGCAGCTGTGACATTCTGTGGCTGGCTGACGGGCAATAAGTCTTCGATCATAAAGGAAATACCAGAAACAACCTCATTTGTCTGCAACCGCAATGATCACCTTCCCCATTTTCTCTTTGCTGCAGAGGGAATTCATGGTTTCTCATGCACGCCCGTTACTCCCGACGGCCCAGAAACAGAGTTGCAGCAATTCTTCAGGGGGTTCCAACTTTGCATGACCGCCTCAGCGTTTACCACACACGTGTCACATTGTTGTTTAAAGTTAAAGATAAACACAACCTGCATGTATAAAGTAAGCAGCATCTGCTGGCCTTACTCACAGCTGATAGCACATGTTGCTTCCCCTGCAGCTGTAATTGAAGTGGATATCCAGGACATTATGTGCCGGTGGTATACCCAATAGTGGTTTCAATATAGTTCAGAGTGGTCAAAAGGTCAGGGGTTTAGAGCCAGTATAGCACGGAGCTAAATAAAGCCATGAGCTCAGCAAACTCTCTGACAAGACACATTGTATGGACCTGCTACTGGTCCGAACGGGGAGACTTTTGATTAGATTTTTCCGAACTCTGGTACTTCTGGTTACCGCCTGAAACTTTCCTCCCATTGGACTAATCTTAGGCGAGCCGTTCAGGTTTGATGCAGTTCTTACCCCCACACAAAGTCATCTTTTATTAAAAGACAAAACAAAAAACAAACAAACCCAGAAAACAGTCTGATTGTGTAACTGTGAGTGCTGAAGCCGAGTCGGACTGGTCAAAAAACCCCGAGATGAATCGGATTGCAGGAAGGAGAGAGAAATCAAATCACGTCCACTGGTTGATGCGTTTAGCCGAGTGTGAGTTAGCAAAAATCCACAGTTGCAAAGAACGAACATGTAACTCAGATTAAAGGATTTTGGAAACAGACTAATAGCATTATATCGTTCGGGATAAGATGTAAGGGCACGTAAAAGTCCGTATATTCCAGCGAATGGAGCGCAGACAAGTCACTGATAACACAGTCTAGCTGCCTTGCTAACTTGTTAGCCTTGGAGCTAATAATACCTCAACAAAGTCTACACAAAGTCCGCGAAAGACGCGGAAAGTCCGAAGAATACGAGCGGGGATGCCCCAGAGTAAACAGAGGAACTCCCTGTTAAATAGGCCGGTCCCTGAATCAGCAAAGCGACGGCGGGAAAATGCGAAATATGTCAAATATCCCAAAACTTCCAGAGCAACGCGGAGCGGAGCAGCTGCTGCAGCGTGAAAGTTGGTGCACACAACAAAGAGAGTGAGCGGACACTCACCTCACAATGGCCGTCCTGCCCCGCCGACGCTCCGCTCGCTGCACACCGCTTCTGCCGGGGGGCTTCTCCCCGAAACGCGAGCGATTCCTGGGCAAAACGGGGTAGTTTGGCTGGTGGGGTGGGCCGGGGTGGGGGGGCAGAAAAAAAAAGGAACACAAAAGTGTGAGTTCGGGTCAAAACGAACGCGCGGAGGAAAACGCACAGAGGCGTGGCGACGAAAACACGCGCACACGCAAAAGTTTTGTGGCTCGAGCGCAAACCCCGCCCTCCACGCAGAACTCTTGTGCGGTGGGAGAAACGCAGCAAAAAGCTCTTTATTTTTAACATTATAGCTTTGAGTTTGAGCCGTGTGTATTATTATTATTAATAATAATCGAAATCCCAAATAAAACCCATAGTAATTAACAATCCAAACAGTTTTAAAAGGAACTTTTCAAAGGAAACACAAAAGAATAAGTTGGTGTTTACTTTAGAAAATACATTTCTAAATCAGTTCAAACTTTCAGCTGCAGGCTTAATCTGTGTCAACGTGGATAGTCACAATTCACAAAAATGCTGTTTAGGATTTTAGTTGTGTTTTATGATGGGAAAATGTCTGACAAACAAACCAGTCATTCTTGGAAAATGAGTAAGAAAATCCTAGAAGTTAAAATGGCATATTTTAAAAGTAATTATGATCTCCAGTGCAAAGTCGGTCTGGTGTCCAATATTACAGCCATCTTAGATTGTAGCAAGCTGTATTTTAAGCTTTTGTTGAAGTTCAACACACCAGTATCCACATGTCTGGAGGTCTGGGATTAAGAGGGGAGAAATATTAATCCCTTATAAAACATATGCAATTAAATGTAGTAGATCATGAAGTAGGGCCTGTTTCATGACAAATCCTAAAAGGTTTTAGCTGCTAAACCCTTCAAGCTGTAATTCAGTGAGAGTCAGTTTCAGTCATTCCCAAAATAGAGGTTAAAGTAACAATTGCAAGCAGCTTGTTTTATAAAAGTAATAGTGGTTATGTGAGGGAGGACCAGATTACCAAAAATAAATCCAGCAGTGCATTATTTTGCCAAAGAGGGCCTGATATAGTTGAGTAACACTAGTTCAGAAAGTATTACTCTTCCCCATAGATGTAAGATGGAGAACAGTCACGCAAACAACACTTTCACTGTGGAGTACTAAAAAAAATGGTATTGTCCCAGGGTGGTATGCAATGAGACTAAGAAAACCCTTAATTCTCAGCTAGTTCTGCAGCTTTCTTTACTATAATATGTCACGGAACACACTGGAAGCATTTGCTGTGAGTCTCACCAGCATAAGCAAATCTTATCTTCTGACTAAATAAATTATGTTGGATAAAACTGAGCGGCACTGATACAAACTGACACAGCATCTTATTAATTGTGAGAATGGTTGCCAAGAGGTCATATAAGGGGAAAAACTTGACCGCTGTCTCGCCTTGTTAGGACAGCTGCAATTCCAACTATGACCGACAGGGGAACTTTTTAGACCTGCTGCATCAATAATTAAGGCGCACTTTGATAATTTATAAAAAAGCCTTTATTGTGTTTATTTTGTGAAGATCGTTTAATCAACTGTACCTCAAACTAAGTTCAAATAAACAAGACATATAAGCTTTTACTTAAAAAAAACTTGACACCTTTCGAAGAATTATTAATCAATGATTTTATTTAACGTACTAGACTTGCAGTTGTACTGATGTGTGCATGTTTTCCCAACACAAAGTGAAATATTCCACAAACCTTTCTACATTTTCAACAAATTTAATTAGTTGAAATAACTTTTCAGCAACACCTTTACAGACAATTACCACTAGATGTCGCCTTTACATTTACATTTTTTCAACGCTTCGTTAATCCGCTATTAAACAGATAACAAAAATAAAGAGACAGTAGTTTATGCTACTTTGTATGGACACGTGTGAGCAGATGTTTATTGCGGCTTTGTCTTCCCCAGCCTTTTAATTCTTCATTTTACGAGCAACTAGTGTCTGTCTACGAATCAATTTAATTCAGACAGAAAACCCGCAAAATCTGCTCCTACATAAATTTATAAAATCCAACAAGGCCTATATCCGATTGGGAGAACTCTCTTTATCCTTCAGCACCGCCTAAATCATCTAGGTGAGAAAGATTGGTCCTGGTCTCTGTTTCTGATGCTTTTTCGTATAGCTTTTTAAGGTTTTAGCAAATTGAAATGGCTTATGCTATGTCAACTTTGACTACTTGTAGTCAAACAACGAGTCGCTATTTATAACTCCGTTTTTAAACGAATAATACCTCAGTGGAAAATTGTACTGCACTTATGTGAATTTAGCTGATAGTTATACATGTAATTAGGGGAAATCACATGCGATCCAAAGTATATGAATTAATTAGTACTTTGGATCAGGCCCGATTGAGTAAAAGTGCTGGTTCTGGTCAATAAAATTGGCCTGAGAAGAAGACCTGAACAGAACTATGTTGTTAAGAACTCCTGTTTTAACCTCTTCTCTTATGCTACTATACAACATGACACTTTTATATTTACTTAAGAAAAAAGAAACCATTGTAATGTGGATAAAAAAAGAAGAATGGAATGCTGACTTATTTCATTCACTGCGTGATTGGATGCATAATTCAAATGACTAACCTATAGATATTAAACTATATGGGTGTTTAAGCAGACTGTTAACAGAAATATGTCCCACGTTTTTGTGTTCAGGCCAATCGTAGGAACCTGAGGATTTGTCAGCGGTGCTTCGAGCTTGAAGGCAGTGGTAATATTTGGCTTTTAAAAGCTCTCCTGTAAATCTTTTGACGCATGCCTGAATAACAAGAGACAGTGTCCTCATGTGAACTGGGTGTGAGCACCAAAACACACTGTTATCAGATTAAACTGCCACAGTTGTTTAAAGGCTGGTTAGTGGGGGTGGTGGGGGTCCTCCTGCAATCATTCCTCGCCTTTGACTACAGATCTGATGTAAAAACGCTTTTCTGCTGCTCAGCCTAAGCCGTGAGGCAGTGACACAAACTTCTTTCCTGTGTGCGTGCGGGTGATTAAAATGGTGGCACTGCGTTCCGAGGACTTCTGTGCGCTGCAGTCTGGCTGTGACTATATTTGTCCTCCCCTCCTTCTCTCTTTTCTCTTGCAGGGGACAGGAGAGTCAAGAGCTGGACGGCTGCCAAAAGAGGCCGGCCCGCCGCGCAGCTGAAACTTTTACAAGCCAAGCAGGAAGAGACGCGGGGAGCGATCCAAGAAGGAAAGGAGTGGAGAAAAAAAGTGAGAGATCATTTTGAACTCCATTTTTTATTCCGCCTGTTTCTGTTTCCTCTCATGTCCCTTGTTGAAGACCGGCCGTATTTGCCCGCCTTCGTTGGCAGGGGGTAACTGTGGGGTTGGACGACCATACTGCCTGGAGGACTGGGAGGGGGTGGGTGGAGGGGGGCATCGGGTTCAGAGAGTTCAGCTGAGGAGAGAAATAAATGCATAAACAACAAAGAAGACATGACGTCAGGTGGAGGGGCTGTCCAACGTGCTGGCTGGGTCTGCGCCTCCATGGAAGAACCGGATTGTACACACATGCGTGTGCGCCAGTCTGTGTACAGTATGAATGTGCGCCGCTCTATTGTCCCATCTTTGAGAAAAGACTCGTGGGGAGTTTAAGCAAAGCAGCTGGACTTTGTTTCTTTGGTGAGTGTCTAAAGGGTGGGAGGACCCTGCAGGAACACGTGCGTGCATGTGTGTGTGTGTGTGTGTGTGTGGGTTTGGCTGCTTCACAGAAGCTGCAACAAGGTTTAACAATTACTCATCAAAATGCAGTTTGAGTGGGCAGAAAAAGCACAGACTTTTGAACTTAAAATCACGAAGCTGCCTCGTTTTTTTAATTATAGATTTTATTTCAAATCTTCAGTTTAAAAATGACATCAGCCCAGACTTGGGCTGTGATTGGTTGGCTCAGCTCGGGATACCCGCTCAAAAGCCAGCGATTGGTCTGCCGGTAGACTGCGAGAGAAGGTCAGCCGTTTATGAACGGACGTATCTTCCTTTGATTAATGTCCGAGGTCATCGCGAGGCGACCGATAATCAAGATCTGCTTTGGTGTTCCGTCGTCCAGCTGGTGTGAGGACAGTGGACAGGAGACCGGGGAGAGATGCCAACGACAAGGGCGAAAAAAAAGCAACACTTTAGGATGCCCAGCCTCGTCATCGTTGATTCATTTTTAGTGGAACTCGCTCAAACCCCTCCCACCTGAGGTGGGGGGGGGGCAGTTATGATCGTCTTGAAGGAAGACGATAAGTTGATAGAAGGAGAAAAGGAGGCAGGCAAAAGACGCGGGGGGAGCTTTTGGCCCATCGTTTTGATTGCTGGAAGCCGGCTGAGGATTTTTAGCGCGCCTGCCTATTGAGCTGAAGAGGCATGACAGACATTTCTGGATGTGTCATTCTCACCAGTTGCTGCGGGACAGTATGTGCAGTAAGTACGATGCACGGCGAGCTGTGTGCTTTTGTCTCTACGACCAGACTTGCAGTCCAACAAGCTTCTTCGGAGGTTCCGCCTCGACTGTTTCTTCTCTTTCTTTCACTAATTCTTGTATATCGCACACTCTTTCTTAACTCTTTTTCCTTGACTCCTCCCATTTCTGTTCCCCCTCTCTCTACAGCACGTCCCTCCCTTCCTCTTTCTGTCTGCACACCCCTTCCTTCTCCTCCTCCTCCTCCCCTCCCGTTTCTCCCCTTCGCTCTTGGCAGTGGTGCCAAAGTGGGCTGGCGGACAGAGGCAAACACAGCACAGGGCAGAGCAGAGGGCGATCCAAAGGCTGGCCAATTGATTATGTGTGTGTTTGCAGTCTAACGCGCCCTCCTGCCCGCCTGCTCCTGCCCGCCTGCCCCTGCGCTTAGTTCCCTTTCGGTCACATGTCACCGCGAGCAACGCGACCGTTTGTGAGTGTTTTGCGGAGATTTTCCCTGTTGTTTCGGTACCTTTTGCTTGTGTGTGTTTTTGTGCGGTTCGAGTGAAACGTCCTCCTGTCACCCCGTGCACGGACAGGCGCACTCACGCCAGTAGGAGGGGATTGTGGGAAGGGGGTGTAGATCTCGGAGGGTGTGCTCTACTCTCTTTTCCCTTCTTCCCGCCATCACGGCCCTCTTCTCCTCCAGTCGTTCGGCCCAGCCCGCCGCTCACGTACAGACTCCAGGTATTTCTCGTTTTTAATCCTGCATCACCTCTTCCTGTCTGTCTCAGTGCCCTGTAATCTTTCTCCTCCGGACCGCTTTGCCCTCCTGCCCCTACCCCGTTCCGGCCTTCCTTCTTTAAATGTGTCCGTCGTTGTCGATTGCCACGCTGCACGTTGCACGCCGCCATTTTGGTTTATTGGATATAACAGGAGTAACTTTTCTGTTTATCAGAGGGATTTGGCACTCTGCTGACCATCTCTCTCCTGCTTCCATGATTTGTTTCTCTCTGTGCCCCAGCACCCTTCTTCCGCTCCCCTCTCTGCTTCAGGACAGCAGGCTCTGACAGGGCGCTGAACCATCTTCCTGTGGCTTTCTGTGGGGAACAGGTGTCTGGTAGAAAACTAGCTGGCCTTCCCCCCCCTTCTCACTTCTCCTAAAGGGTCGTCCGTGGCAGAGAGGTGCTGTCGTCCTCAGGTCAGTACAGTAGGGCCGACTGTCCGGCGTTGAAGAGCAGCGCCCACACGACAGATGAGACAATCGCCCGCTTTCTTAGCGCCCACAGCCCTTATTTTAGCTAATGCAGGGGTAATATTTGCCTGTTATCTCATTTGTTTTGTATGGAGGTTGCACTTTGTGCTCTGCAGGTTCACACAAAGTCGCGTGTATGTGCAGCGGTTTAATCTTTTTCTAATCAGGATAAGTTTGCACTTGAGATGAAACTGACAAGCCCCCAGGCAGACAGGTAATTGGAAAAAAAAGAGGTTAGTATGCGAAAATTGTTCGGAAATCTGACACTGCTGCGTTCACAGTACCCCTTATTACGCACATTTATCGTCGTGTGTTAAAACTACAAACAACAGGCTCGAGGCAGCATTATGGCTGAATTCTATGAACTACATCAATTTTGTGTCAAGTATTTGTATATATTTGGAAGGGCACTGAGAGCAAAATCCAGTTTGGGTAAGATGGCGCCTTCGTGCCACGTGTTGCAGTATGGGCAGAGCCTTTTTACATATTTTGCTCCTCGCAGTTTTGTGGGTTATACTACTTTTAATTCCTGTGCTTTCAAATTTCCCAGCTCCCCGCACAGAGCGGATTTTATTATTTCGAAGAGTGCACCACCAGAAACGAGTTTCGTAGTGATACCAACCTACTGTTGATGCTAAAATGAAGAAGCTCGAGAAAAACAGAGAACAAAGGTTACAGAGACAGAAAGAGGTAGAGCGGGAGTGGGAGAGTGCTTTCCCCGCCCCTCTCTTATCCTCAGATGAACTTATCGTGTTGCCTCATAATGCTTCTGAGTCAGGCTAACTTCCTGCATTCAGCCTCAACATGTCTGATTGGTCGATATCTTGGCTGACCGGCTGCTCTTTTTGCACAGCAGCAACAGGAAGTTTGTCTCTCATACAGGAAGCTGCAGCTGTTTTGTCCTGACACACACCACTTTGTGCTCTTGCACATGTATTTGCTGTTTGCTAATTTGCTAATGCTGACATCTGGCTGTGCGGGTGTGCATACGCCAGGTGTGAACCTGCGTGTTGCCCACTCCGTGTGGCATTCCTGCTCTGACATGTGGGCGTGAAGCAACACGCCACGCCAGGCATCCGAGCGATCAGAAACATTTGAAACCATGGTAACCACGCATCTTTTAAGCGCATTAGCAAAAGCATGGGCAAAAAATGAAGAAGAGGAGAGCAGCTAGAGTGGATGAAGAGGACCAAAACCTTTCATGTTCTTCAGGAGGAGGCTATAGAACAAAAACAGGCTGGTTAGATTCTGTTTTTGTGGTATTGGATCTAATATCTTGCAATCTTCGAAGTAAAATCTAAAAAGTGTTGGTTTATAATGAAAAAATCCTATCTTTATTGATTGAGTGTAATTTTAAATGGTTGTTGGGCACTGACATACTCAACACAATAGCTTCCTTATACTCCTGTCCGATCTGGGTCATACTATCTTTTCATCAAACATGTCACCCGTCATGTTTACCTAGCTCGTATGACTGTCAGGCCAATATTTGCATGCGGCCCTCTGTTTTGCAAAACAAAGAAGGCGATGTCTGCGATAACTGAGAGGACTCGACATAACTTCATTTAATTTCTCTGCAAAATATGACGGGCTAGACTGAGCCTAATTTGTACTGGGCTTTTGTTGTGCTTAAATACAAGCATATGGTGCCGTAATTCGCTCTAGACGTGGGCAACGTGTGTTTGAGCAGGGTTACAGAACAGCAGATTGGGCTTGATGCCAAGCGGGAGCAGAGGAAGCCGGGCGCTCCTTCGTCCTTTAATGCGGGAAACAAACCAGCAGGTGTTGTAGAATTATCACCCTTCTCCGTCGTGAGCTCAGACATCGAAAACCCCCAAAATGTTTCCCATCGATTCAGATGGGACAGGAGTTAAACAAGAGATCCGCGTACATCATTTTAACAGTGATCTTCATGCCAACTCCGGCTCCCCCAGCACTCCTCCTCTTCCTCCATCATCACCACCTCCTTCCTCCCTCATTGAAATTCTGCCTGGCATACAGACGCTGCCCATTGTTGGCACCGAGCTTAGGGAGGGAGAGCGAGAGAGAGAGACTAGACCAGAACCAGCGCCGTTCATCTTGTGCCCCGTCCATTGTGTCTGCCAAGCATTCATTCAGTCTCGTGGACCAGGGGACCAGGAAATCCAATAGGTATTTCCCTGTCTCTGCTTCCTGCGAAAAAAAAAAAAAACCTGCGGCAGTTCGGAGATCTGTTGGCAGTCGGAGGTGCTGTGTGTGTGCGTGTGTGTGTGTGTGTGTGTGTGTGTGTTCAGGGATTTGCTGATTAATTTATGTGTTTATGTTGTTTGTGTTGGGTGAAGAAGAAATGCGACAAATCCTTCCATCCACCGTCAGAGCAGGAGGAGCAGTGAAGGCCTGTTAGTTCCAGGGTGTTTGTCCTTCAGGGACTCGTGGTTTGTTAAAAATGGCTCACAAGTTCCTGCTTTTTGGATGTTTTGCCTGTAATTTAATTTTAGGCAGCAGTTTTGACTTTGTGTATTTGTTAAAGAGGAAAACTTCACGATTGTATTGTTTTTGGTTGTGATTCTGACATTTTTATGAAAGTTACAAATGTTGTTTATACGTCCACCACACTTATTATAATCAATACGCTCTAATTGCTGCCATGAGGCTGTGGAACATCTGTGTCTGTCAGCCAAATTTATATAAACCTAAACAAAATCAACATAAACTTAACCTCCCAAAAGGCCTTACACTTAGAGGCAATTCCTTTCAACACTGCTGCTGCAAAAGGCTTTGCTTCAACATTTTCATTCGACAACTGACTGCTTTTCACACAAACACACACACACACACACACACACACACACACTACTGACAGAAGTTTGTTAAAAGTTACATTTCTATAATTGTTGGCTGTTCTGTAGGATAAAAGACACTTCTTCATTTTTTGGTTTTCTGTGGTTTAGTCGTCCTCTAAACACGAGTTTGTTCAGGGATTTTTTTTAGCTGTGGATACAAACAGTTATGATTTTACTTTCTGTACTGCTGGAGCCAGACTAATCTCTTAGTATTACCCTAGTTAATACTAACCGGTTGATGAGCCAGACCAAGTCTCAGGATTTGTGGCTGCTTGTTAATTTATGCAGACAGCGTAGCTCCTCACTTCTCTCTGAGGCCCCGGTCTGGCATTTAGTCTGGCACTTATTAACTCTTCTGTCACTGTTGGCGCACTGGCCCATCCAAACCTTTATCGCTGCAGAGTTGAACACTTTCAGTTTGTGCACACTGTTCTTTAGCACCTTTGTCAGAGAAGAAGCACAGTCTGCTTGTCTGTTTTCACACGATACAAGAACATTGCTGTTTCTCTGACTTTGCAGCTGGGCTCTAATTTTAAGGAGTCGAGTGTTGTCTGAAACTGCACCTTGTTTTTTGTTTTTTTTACAGTGCTTGGCACAACAGCTGCTTTCTCTTTATCCCGATGGAACAGCTTTAGAAAGAAAAAAAGCCAAAAGGCAAAAGATGTTATAGCGTTCTGAAGAGGACCTAAAATGGCCGAAGTGCTAACGCCATTTTGTGCTTCCTTCTTTTCTTTTGGGGGCAGAATCCCAGCGTACAATCAGAGGCAGCTGGTGGATGTCATATTTGCGGGCATCTGTACGCTGTACCTTCGCGTGAGGAGCGGCAGGCAGCCTACACAGGGATAGCCCGCTGGAATGAGCTCAGTTTTTGGCAAAAAAACGGAAACAAATTCCTGGCACAGAATCGAGCAGCTTTTTGTTTTTTTCTTCGTTCGATCACATGCTAGAGTCCGAGGAAGCCAGTGAGTTGTTTGTTGGGCTTTTGCACATGATTGTGCGCTTAATTTCCCATTTATGCTCACCACTGACGATTCATCTGTGGTTTGTTTTCCCTGGCATTATTTTTTTTAACCGATCAGAATGCTCAGTCTGATCTCACAGGGTCTCTTTTGATCAGAAGTGATTACCGTCCCTCCAAATCTTGGCAGTTCACGTTGTGTAGTTGTGAAGCACTCGCAGTTTTTTTTAAATTTACTTTTTATTAATATGCTGTGTTTCTGAACAATTTGCTGGAACAAGAGTAATGGACACAGAGGAAAATGTGAAATAGCTATCTTTTCTTTACAGGAAGTGGAAATGAACATTTGGTTAAAGGAATTCAAACATACTCTCAAATATCACAATCAAACCACATTTACTGTAGTTGATTTAGATGACTTTTTCTTTCTTTTTGTACCCTTACAGGGGAGGAACCTTTGCTGGCTGTTGATGCAGAAGCAGCGTGGATGCTGTCCTTGGGGTTGAGGTAGTAGATTGAATAGTTGTGGGGTTGTGTGACCTCTTAGTGAGATAACTATACAATCTACTGTCTTTCCTAAGGAGACAGCTGAGTCACCCACTGCCGCCTTCAGATGGAGAACCACACGTCCAACAAAAACATTAGTTTGCAGCAGCCTATTGTAATAGAATATTCTTGATTTCCCTCTCTTGTCAGAGCAGGTGATTTGTTTAATGTTCGGAGAATTGATGCAAACCTGTTTTGGATACGGGCCCTCTCAGGGTGAGGTAGTAGGTTGTATAGTTTGGTGGGTGGGATTGCCCGCCCAGGTGATAACTATACAGTCTATTGCCTTCCTTGAGGAGCTCACTGTGCACTTCTGAACAATCGACACAGGCCAAGGATTGCATGGCTTCCTCTTCTGTCCTTATGGAAATGTGAGAAAATTATACACTGCCAAGAGGTTAGTGTTTTAGCGCACCAGTGTTGAATAAAAGTAACAGCTCATTTTAATAAAGTTATGCTTCCATTAAATTAGTTGCCTCCAAGACAGTGAATGAAATCTAATTTTCTTTTGACGTTTGTTGAACTAGATTGCCGCCTAGTGGTCGCCAACGGGACAGTACGGAGCTTTAGTATTTGCAGGGACATTATTATTTAACCAGGTAAAAGACTCATTGAGATTAAAATCTCTCTTTTTCAAGAGCGACCTGGCCACGAAGGCAGCGAAATGAAACAAACAGCACAGCACCCTCGCGTTTCCCCTGTGTATTTGTGTTGTCGGTTTTAATTATTGGTTCACATATTAATACACCCTAATGATCCTAATGATGCGGCACTCCTCTGTGATCTTTGCACGTGGCAACAACGGAGGAACAAATGCATACATATGTGACTAGGGGCCTTTTGTGAGTTTATTATAAACCAAATAACTATTTATTGTTATTATACAGGAGGAGGAATAGTGAATTTTGGCATTAAATGTAGAGGAGTAGCTGTTTCAACCACTCACATGTCCATAAAAGAATTTACAATACATGGTTAATAAAATCACACAGAAATCTATAGTGTATATTGACAGGAGCCATAACTTCAAAACATTCCATTATTTAAATGAAATACTGTTTGTCCCAATGTATTTATTATACCACAATGAGAGATGCTATAATAAACACATTTAAATTAATTAAAGTCCTATTTTATAGTAGCAGTTCATCGGACCAAATTATTTTAGATTTGAGTGTAAACTGTGAGGTGATGGCGCTTTCACCGTAGCTGCTGCTAAATTAGCACTTCTACCCCCCCTGAACTACACTAATGATCGTGCAATTTTAAAGCACAAAACAGTCATCCTGTACTGGTGGTGACACTTTTCTATCTGGCTTTATTTATTTCATGCATTTAATCAATTTTTTAATGCATTTTTTATTTGTGTTTTTATTGTTTATTTTAGGTGAATAAAGATATTCAGAGCAGTGTTTAAATCAATACAAAATCCAGCAAGTACAAAGTTCATCATTCCATGATCTGATCCATGAGTAAAATATATAAAATTACAGAAAAACCTTTTAGTAATGAAGAGGATAAATTAAGAAAATGTTGCTTTTGGCTTGTTAATTATTCAATAAATATACCTCCAATAAAATAAATAATTCTACAATTAAAGTTGAAATACTGACTTCTTTACAGCCCTTCACCAAAAAGACTTTGCAGAAAATATTTTCCCACCAAAATCCTGCAGAAGGCTTGGGTTCAGTATCGTTCAACAATAATAAAAACAATTAAACATGCAAGAACCAAATACCAGACTTACCTGTGAAGTGCATTGGTGATAGAAGAGGTCAGAGGTCAGGTCAGCACCTCATAGCTCAGTCTCCTGAGACACCTACAAACACCAAGGCTACAGGCTGCAGACATCGACTGAGGGTTCAGTCCACCAAAGAACATCTCACGTCACTGAAGATGAAGAGAAAAAGACAAAGAAGCCAGGAGGTTCTACACCCTAAACAACTCTTCATCAGCAGGAGGGTCCCCCCATGTGAGCGTGGTCCTGCTTATGCTTTCTTCCTATTAAAGAGAGTTTTCCCTTGCCACTGCGGCCTGTTGGGGCGGTGGGGGGGGGGTTAGGCTCCGGGTTTCTGGAAAGCTACTAGAGACAAATGTGATTGTGACATTGTGTAAATCAAGATGAATTGAATTTGCTGTGTTTCCTTGAATCCTGGTGACCTCCAGAGTGAGTTAGAAACTCATTTTTAGAAATTAATATTAAACATCCTGAAATCTTTAGGGGTCTTTATGTTGACTGTGGTGTGGTGGGAGGTGTTTTTTTTTATAGCATAGCATAGCATAGCATAGCATAGCATAGCATAGATAGATAGAAAGATAGATAGATAGATAGATAGACAAAGTAAAAAAACAAGATCAAAGTTAAGCAACTCTGTTTATTTTAAACGTTGAAAATATTCTTGTATTGACTGGAAATCTGCACTACAGAATCACAAATACAAAAACACATGATTAAAAGTCTACTTATAAAGTAGATGATCAGTAGCTATCTACTAATAATAATCTTTTAGATTTCCATGGTCTACCTTCCAGTGCTGTTCACACCGAAACAGTATTTCCGCCACTGGCTTTGCAAATACTCAGTATTCATAAGTGATTTTCCCAGAATATCCTTATATTGACGCACATACACGCCATCGTGGTTCAGGTTTATAGGCCTTGTAGGCCTCTGAGCGTCTTCTCATCAAACCGGTAGGTCAGTTTCCTCTTCACCTTCTGAATCTCACCGGTGCGGGAGTAGTTTCTCAGTGCCCGTGCCATTTTCTGGTAAGTCATGGTCTTGCGATTGCCTTTGCGCCGCCCCCACAGCTGAGCCAGTTGCTCTTTATTTTGGGAGGAGAACTGAAATGTGCCGGCGGACGACTGGACCCACCAGATGCAGCTCCGCATCGATGGGGTCTGGAGCATCTCAAACAGGAACTGGAACAAACGCTCCTTCCTCTTTCCTGCCACAGAGGAAGGGGATATACTGAGAACACTGAACAAACAATATTTGGTGTGTGTGTCTGTCTGTGTGCTGTTAATATGTGGAAGTCGGAGATGCACACAGGCGTGTACCTGAAAGCGGAACCGGAGGTGTGGAGTCTCCATCCTTTCTGTCCCCTCTGTCTGATGATGGTGACGGGGAATCTTGGTATTCTTGGTACTGGGAGCTGCTGGACTGGGAATCTGAGTCCGTGTAAGCCGGCTTCTCGTAGGCATAAGCAACATGATTCTGAAACAGAAACGCAAATAGCGTGACAAACCTACAGCCGGTGGTGCCTGTGCTTTCACGCTTGTTTGGTTGAACTCACCCACTGCTTGTCAGGCTGACTGGACCATTCAGGACGAAGAGCTCCATCTTCATACTCCTCGTGTGGAGCGTGGGAGCCACAGTGCCACCTGTATGGATGCTGGCCCGACCAGCTGTTCACTGCAGGACACACACCAGACCAAATGCATGAGCGTGAATCTTCATCACGCCATCCGTTCATTCCCAGCCGGGCTAACCTGTGATCCTGGTGCTCTGGTAGGAATGTGCCAGCTGCCCCATGTTTGTTGGAGGAGACGAGGGCACGTGTGCAGGCGGGACCTCCAGCGAGTGCTCCTGCAGGTATTCCTCGATGACGTCCAGGTCCACGTCAGGACAAGACGAGGGCGGCGCGCAGCTCCAGGCCCCCCGGTCCGAGTTCAGCCTGACCTCGGTGACGTAAGCCATCTGACGGACACACAGAGCAGGTTTCCCATCATCACCGGCAGCGATGTTCAACAACAATGCTCACTGACAACACACATTGATTCTTTCTGCGGAGGCCGTCGATTTCCATACCGACCCGGAGCGACAGTCCAGGCTTTTATGGTACGCGTGTTTGCGGAAATGAGCTGCGAGGATGGAGTTCATCCTAGTTTGACTGGCAAATTTATGCAAGTGTTTGCACCTTCACCAATAACAAGCGACATTCAGGTAACTGTGGCATGTGGCGCCGCTGCTTTTCTTACCAACAATAATAAAAAGAAAAAACATCCTTCACGCACAGCTCAAACTGTCGCCATGGACACAAAGGTTCTGTTTTAAAGCACTTATTAACTCAGGCTTTAAGCTGTATAAATATAATCCTAATGGCTGATTTAATGAAAAGTTTGAAAAACAACCAAACAAGTGCACAAGACTCACCGTTTCCATTTCTGCCAACATATTTCTCTGAAAACACAAAAACAGTGTCACGAATCAAAACTCAGCACTGCAGGGCCGTGCGAAGAGAGAAGTGAAAGAGGAGCATCACATTCGATGTGCAGACAGCGCTGGACAATCACGGGACGACAGACACGCCAACGGGTGAGAGCGAACGGAGCCACGCACCTGTTGAACCGGGAGATCCGTCCTGTTTCTGCCTGATTAATATCCGAGGGCGATAAACGGAGGCGAGCACGTGAACGCGCACCTGAATGATGCCGCCCCAGGATGTCACCTCTGTTATAGGCCTGCACCTTTATGGCCCGGCCTCCTGGGACACGTGGGTGTGGCCTTCAGCAGAGTCTCAATCTGGCTTTTTATTGGACTTTTTGTCTCTTGAAGCTCTTTCAAGCTGTTTCATAGATTTTCTTCTGATTCAGATTTTATTCCATTTTGGCTTTCTGTGGTTTGTTTTGCTTTACAAACATGCCTTTGTGCTTAAAATAAGCTTGAGGAAATATGTGAATGATGGACAATGTATTAAATAAACTGCCATTCTCCGATTGCACATGGTTGTGATAGCAACCACAAGGTTCTGAACTATAAGAGTGGTTCTGGTTGGCTTTCTCAGCATTAACTTTGCCGGGCTGTATAGCTGACTCATTGATTATCTGAGCCATAATCAGATTTTTGCTCTGGACGATGGGTGGACTCGCCGATTACTCACTGAGTAAAAGTACACAAGGGAGTCGCGCTGCCTGATTGCATCATCGCCATGAATGTGCATTCATTGTTTACTTCTGCCATGTTTGAGCCATTTTGCCTCGCGTGAGACTGTGTTCTGCTTTGCTGTGTGTATGTGTGTGTGTGTGTGTGCACTTCAGATGGAGATTCCACTGTACTTCTGGCAGTGCAGTGTGTGTGTGTGAGCGGGTGGGTGTGTTTAGACAGTGTGTGTAGATGCTGGACTCCCCCACAGGTTTTCCAGATCTGAGATATTTGGACTCGAAGCTGAGCTGGTCCCAAAGTAAAGTCAAAACTGAAGCATGTATTCAAACAAGTTAGAACAAAAGATTGGAATCAGAACCAGAGAACGTTTCTCACTTTCTAGTCTAACCAAATATTTTGGGAACTGTTGGGTGACCACATGACAGCTACAAAATTTGTAATTACTGACAAATGTTCGTTTAATCTGGTAATCGCAATAAAACACCAGCCAATACTATTCAACATAAAGCCTCTCATCTGGATTTATGGTCCGATCGGCATCAGAATAAAAGCCACGGCAGCAACCTGTGACCTCTGTGGACTGATGATATATGAGTATATATATGAGTATATAACGGGTGGTCTGTATTTACACACCCTGTGTTTTATTCCGAGGCTGTCGTGTAAACACGATAAAGAGAAAGTCAAATTGATTGGTCCTTAACTTTACAATGTGTCAGGGATTAGTGAAATTAATCACGTTGAAATATTGTCAGACTGTAAACCCGATCTGGTGCCCATCGGAACTCATTAAAGTTCCTGGAATGGAACATAATGAATATATATATAATGAAACACTTTGCACCCGCGGCGATTTGGTGCTTGGCATATCCAGAATTGTCTATTTCTTGCATTTCTATCAAGACTGCAACTTTAAACGTGTACAAGCTGGTTCCCATCAGAGCTACGCATGTGTAAAAGTCAGACAAGTGCTGAGTGAGGCAGCTGTACAAATAATGCCAGTGATTTCCAGGAGTGTGACTAGCTCACCACCTGGAATACTGCACTATTTATGAACTTCTCCCTCCCTCCCTTCCTCTCTCTCTCTCTCTCTCTCACACACACACACACACACACACACACACACAGAGGCTGTTTGTATTTTTACAAACAGGCAGCCAGACAGAACCTGTTTAACAAACTGAACATATTGCTTCTGAGAAATCCGCTGAGCGTTTGCAGCAGTTGCCCCAGACATACATTTGTTAACTTGGTCCTGTGTGTGAAGCCGATGGAAACGAGCGTAACTATAAAGAAAGGACCCCCGAAATGAAACTCAGCATCGCAGATGACTGGTTTCTGAACCCTCACGGTTCTCACAGCGGTGACGCAAACGTGTCACACCATGTTTGCATCATTGCGCACTGATCTGAACCCTGTCAAACGCATTTTGTTCACATTAATAAAGAATAATACAAGTAGGAAAACATCAGTATGTTGTTGTAACATGGAGCTAGAAACAAACTTTTAATTTTAAACACTTCTAGATATTAAAAATATCAAATAAAAGTAATTACCATGATGTTCATAAGCATCTGTTGTGATGTATTAATACTAATTATTATTATTTTATCTCAGCTTTGTTAAAGATTTAAAAAGTAATTTCCCATTTGCAGGGATAATTAGTCCTGGGTCAAGTTCAAGAGCCTCCAAGGATCTCCCTTGACTCTAAAGTGGTCAGTGCTTTGTCAAAGCAGCAGCGCTGACTCAGCGGCACCAACAATAGAAGTGCGTGACGGACTCTGCACGTTATTTTTTAGATATTAAATATTCAGCAATGGCTTTTCAGCAACGTTTTTTGGAAAAACCCTCGGTGGGAGAAGTGACGGTTGAGCTTCTTATAAGGCATCTTGCACCTGCAGGATCCTGACTGGGTGATAAAGTGGGAGAGACATTGGACCCGTGACCCTGGTTAACCCCACTTATCTGATCTTTGTTTTTATTAGTGAAATATGCGATGGATGGGGGGGAAATAACATTTTAATAGCATAAATGACAGTGATGGTTATTTTGGAAAGGCCATTGTGTTGAAACGCATCTACAGGCTTATTTGCGTGTATCTCGACAGAGATGCTGCAGAGGTTTGATCATTAATCTGTCTGTGTGACGGTCACACACAGGAAAAACTGACTGCACACATGTCCACACAACGAGTAAATATGTGTGTGTGTGTCCAGGTGTAGAAGGTTTACAGTTATGGCCAAACCCATAAGATTAGTGGGTTTACGCAAATCACCTGTAGCCTCCACATGCAGGTTACTGGGAATTTCCCCAGCAACCCCGTGTTTGCGCGCACGTGTGTGTGTTTATATAACCGATACTTTAATATATGGCGGAAAAAACTATCCAGCTCATTTTGCTTTTTTAATCGCGGGAATGATCGGTAAGAATTATCACCCAAAATCGCTGAAATTATTAAATTATTTTTTATTTCCTTTGATGAGCGCGCCCATGGGCGTGGTGTGGGTGTGGTGGTAGGTGAGTCCGGCAGGTGAGGAGGCAGTTGGACATGGCTCGGTGGTGGCATATGCGCCTGTGCATCGGTGCTACTGACAAGTATGCAAAACCTGAGGTTGACCAAACTCACGTTTCATTGGCTTCCTGACGCTCTCACACACTTCTGCAGCTTTTGACACTTTCTTTATTCAGCTGAGTTCAAATTTAAACCATTTCTTTAATTTTTTTCCTCACGCACAAGTAAAACTATCTAAATAGGCCTGCTGTTTGCACCTTTAGCACACAGCATTATTTATTCGTGCATGCCTCTTGCATATGGCTATTTGCAATGAGTGGTCAAGCGGTCCTTATTTAAGAGGATAATATTCATCACTCATATGGGAATGCTGGAGATAAGGAATGGATTGGGAACTGGTGGGACTTTGCATTCCCACGGAATAGTGTTTTGTGTCCTCCAGTAGGCAATCTGCGGTCTCAATAAACACTCATAAAGTCCGCAGACACGCACGCGGGCCCACAGACCTTATCGGAATAACACATAAACTCCAGTGAAGACTGTACATAAATCATTTGCTTTCACTGCGAGATAAGCGATAAGACAAAGAGAGACGGAGAGATGGGGTGAAAACATCCCAGCTTGGAGGACAACAGAAACCTTTCCGAGTGAGTTTCTTCTTCATCTCACTTCCAACAATGGCAACGCTTGGATGGGTGATGTTGATGGAAGTCTCAGAGAAGGATCGTAGGTGCTCAGCAGAGCCAGACCTCCAATGAAGACTCCTCTACTAGTCAACCATTTCATCATCCTCCAACAACCTGTTAGTATTAGAATACGGATACACTCTCTTTGTTGAGCTACTTTCCACAGTAGACAAGAATGTTTCAGGAAGTCATATGACTGATTGGTCTATTACATGTTAATATTACAAAAAAATAGGTTGCCACAGCAGCTAAATAAACATAGAGGACAATTCAGTCTGTTTTCTCAAACATTTGCGAGAATATCAGTATAACACAAATGAGGTCCATGACGTAACAAAGGAAAATTTGTGTATGTTTGCATGAAACAGAGTTGTATTGTTCAGGGAAACCAGAAGGCAAAAGTCAGGAATGGCCAATGAAAAAGAGGAGAACTTCCAAAAGGCCACTTTATGGTTTGTGAGGGTTCATGTGGTGTCAGAAACTACACTTAGCCTGATTTTGTTTTGTCGGCATTGTCTGTGTCCTCGTGCAAAACCTGCAACTGGCCCACAAAGAACCTGCAGCAATTTGAAAAAAAAGTTCCTCTTTCTACAGAAGATGACGCCACTGTGACAACTGGACATTTATTACTTCTTCTTTGCAAAACTCCTTAAGGCCCAGACTATGATCATCATGTTAAATGGAATTTGTGTCACGAAGGCCTGTGAATGCACGTGGTTTTTAGACCCTTTTTTGTGCTGACAGTGCAGCTCCAGAATCCACAGCATCAAATCAAAGAAAATGGTGGTCATTTTAATCAAACATTATCATTTTACATAATAAGATACAATGTCTATCACAGCTTAGTGCTGAAAAACTTTAGTTACACAACCTGACTGTTGAAATATTTTAGAGCACTTGTGGAGATCTGATTAGACGCAACTTGGATGGAATGTCTGATGCATCTGAAAGAAAGACCATGACCGCACGATAAAAGCTCAATTCAGCAGAAAAGGAGATTATTGCCTATTGCAGCAAAAACAAGATGGAAATCTCACATGCAAAACCCACAGATGTAAGAAAAAAATAACAAGAGCAATTTTTAAAAAAATACTCTTTGTCGAGAAAAATACACAGCAGCATTTGTGTTTAAAACTGGGTGTCGATAAATACCCAAAATCAAAAATAATTATTGCCAATACTTGGATAAAGAGGGATAATTTAAAGATCATGTAAAGCAGAACTGGCTCCCTCTTTTGGCGATGAGAGTAAGTACACAAATGTGTGTAATTACGTGACATACACGTTGTAAATTCCTGACCGCAATGCTATTTAGTTATCTGCCTGTGGGTGGCGCCATTTCACCAGTTAACAGGTAACAAGAACGGAGGTGCGCCTGAGAAGCTCAAATACTTAATTGTCTTCATTTACTGAGAAAACTGCAGGCGTCCTCTCTGAAATAATAATTAAAAAAAAGACTTTCAATGTGCTTTTTTTTAATGGAATGAACTTCTAGAGTGACTGGAATCCTCTGGGGCTCCTGTGAAACCTTGTTCTCTTCCTGGATTGTGTTGCGTCTCATGCATGTCCTATCTAAGTTCTGCATGGATGGGTCTCTATGGAGACAGTCCAGAGCTTTTATTCACTGTTAACATTCCATGTGAGTCTCCCTCCTCACTGACACAGCTGATGGTATCTTCCAGATCGGTGCATCACACACACACAAATGCGCACACATTCACTCTCCCTGCTTCATGTCAGGCAGAACTTTTCTTAGATACACTAATTTATGGTTACTGCTGGAAATTACATAAAAAACAAAACAAACAGAGTCATTTGGGATTGTTTGTTTAGAATATTTTGAGGTTCTTGTGCACAAACTTTCTGAACAGCTCCTCAAACCTGTTTAGTTTAACTTGTACATCCTCAGTACGACACCTTATTTGCAGGTATGATGTATGTGTCTGTTTTTCTCCTCTTTCATCTTCTTTCCCCCCTCCATCAGCAGGAAGGCCCCCTCATATAAACCTGGTCCTGCTAAAGGTTTCTTTCCATTAAAAGGGAGTCTTTCCTGTCATTGTCACTTGTTGGGGGTCAGGTTCTGGGTTGCTATAAAGCACCAAGAGACATTGTGACAGATGCTGTATAAATTGTTATATTAAATAGTTGATCTACACTTCACCAGTTTTTCTTCTACGATAGTTGCACTGCTCTGGCAGCTGCATCCCAAAATCTAGAGCCAACTCATCCTCATAGGTTCCAGTCTGAAAAGTACACCTGAAGAATTCTTCATGTGTATTAAAATGATGACACTGATGAGGATGATCCTGTTGACTTCAGCGGCCTCGTCAACTTTTATCTGTTGCTGTAATAAGGTGGTGCCTTCTTGTACGACATCAAAGTTTTAGATAAGAACAAATAACTTTCATGGCCACTGAATGCCTGAAAGACATGTGCAGGAATTCAGGGGTGGCTTCATTTGATACTCTGTAACAACAGCCTTGCAGTCCCAGAAACTGCTGATTCTGGACAGGAACTGTTTGGCTGTGCTGAAAGGTCAACCTTCGTGGGGTTAGAACCAGCTCCTTCAACAGTGCTGAGCTGTGAAAAATCACCTGGCAGCCATTTTCTTGTTGAGCAAGTGCGTCACTGTGGCATCCTCTTTGAAATCAAACATTTGCAACCTTTCAGCACCTCTACTGTGGTTTTCTCCTCTACAATACTGTGATCAAACCAATAGAGATCTAAGAGTAGCGTTTAATGAGTAGATGTGTTCTCTTTAAAGGTTTAGCAGTACATAGCATTCCCCCCTTTTCAAGAGAGACTTTGGTGGCTCCTTTGAATTTTCCACGAGTGTAGCCGTATATCAAATGCAGAATTTTGCTATTATAGACAGCATCGCCCTAATTATATATTTATTTTCCAGTGAAAAATGAGAGCTGACAAGTAATAAAGACTGCTGAAGCTAATAGTTGAGATGGTTTGGCTGCTTTAGAAATGTGGAGGGGGGGGGCCCCATCAACTTCTTTCTGTAGGAAAACAGTGATTGGTATACTGTTTTCACAGGTCGTGGTTATTTCAGTTTGACACATCTGTAAAACTGTGATTGCCATATTTTTGCAACTACCTCAGCATTATAAATGAGTATACCCAGGGAGATATCTGGCACGGGGGCCTGTAGGTTTCCAAGAATTGGTTACTGAAAACAGTAATTGTAAAGTGCAGCGGATGGGTATTAGTGCCGTTGGCCTGGCTGAATGGCCGTAACTTTTAATGTTAAAAAGTCACAGAGAAGCTCAGGAAGTTGAAACAGGGCATTACAAATCGAGGCAATAATAACTCCAACCGGTGCACCAACAAATGTTTTCAACTAATTGGAAGAACTCCTCTGACACTGACAGCTGAAGATTTCGGCCAAAGTCCTCACATCATTGGAACCATTTGGGTAATTGTTTCTGGACTCGGGGAAAGGCAAGGCAACGGGTCACAGAAACCTTTAAGCTTCCTGAGAGGTTCTAAGAGCAACCGTAGCCGCTGTAGCTCTCATATTGCCTCCATTTCTGCTTTGGAAAACCATTACGTGCTGGAAGCATCGCTCCTCCATACAGCTATATACAGCAGGATTGTCTGGCAGTGATTAAACTATTCATTGTGTCTTTTTTCAAGGCCTTGAAAGTAACTTTCCTTAATATGAAAAAGAAAAAAAAATTCCTGGCTCCAAATTTTGAACTGTGATGTAACCGTGAGTTTATCTGCATAACTGTGAAGGACATGCTGCCGACATACAAACACTTCCAGAAACTCTCTGCTTTTGATTTGCTATAAAGCTTGAACCCCCTTTTTCCGAGTGATAAAAATGCAAAATTGCGCAATATTATGACACCCCCAGCTGAGATGAACACTTCCCAGTCTGTCATGGACTGAGTTTATGAACTCCATGACTAACGGCTTCTCTGGGCCCACGATTGTCCCCCGACACATGGGAACAATACCTCCACCCTGTTTTGCCCTCGCACAGCACCCCCTCTTCTCCATTCACCCGGGGGCCCCACCCTTGCGTCCACATCCCCTTACCTCATCTCCTTTTCCTCTCCTGCTCTTTCATTCATTACGTTTTCTTTGTACTGTGAGATGCAGAGAGGAAGAGAAGGATGGGGGGAGGGACAAAGGGAAGGAGAGAGGCCTTTTGTTGGCTTTCAGGTGGCTTCACATGAAAAGCCAAAGTACACACCTAGGTTGCCGCCACCGGCGACCCACGTCTCACCTGCTTCCGCTGAGTATATCGCACTTAGCGCTCAGTTTCCCCTGTGCAGCCCAGGCATGCACAGATAGAGACAGGCACATTTGTGAAGGCATAATTCTGGAGCCACACACGTGCGTCAGGTGGGTTGATCGCACGGCAACTTTGCGTCTGTTCGCCCTGAATGGATTCTTCGTGCTGCAAGAGGAGAGTTCAGTCGGCCCTCAGTGTTTAGTGCGTCTGTGTTTTATTCCCAGTGCTTTCAAGTTAGTGTCAGGTGTCAGGTAGCTGCTTGTCTTTGTGTCTTCAAGGCTGCCGTTGCTTGGATAGTGTTTACAGCCCACGGAGCACGGCAGAGAGGAGGAGAGCGGGGGAGGTGAGGGGAGGGCGCACCGGCTTTGATCTGATGCAGACTGTTTGATAGCGTGTGTGTGAGTGTGTGTGTGTTTGTGTGTGAGCCAGGCAGAAAGAGAGGAGAAGAGTGGGAGTGCGTGCATACTTTTTCGGTGGCACGTACAAATGTCTGCACATGCGAATAACTACAGCGAAAATCGAGTGGAAATTTATGAAGTGTTACAAGCAATTAGGCACAACTTTATAATTTCTCTTCATAAAATCAAAAAGTTTGAACCATTTTTATTTCATGGAGTTCATGATATCTATATAAAATAATGTTTTTTTGTTACCTAAGCTTCCATGTGTTTCTATTCCAGCCATTTTACAAGCAATTTTACATGCCCGCGTCTCCTGTCTGCAACACGTAATTAAATTACATGGGTTTTTAGACACATCATCGAAAACGGTTCAAATCATTGCAGGTTGGTAGGAGGGCAGAATGTGATTGCTGGCATGGAGGGAGGAGGTCTAATCAATCCAATTAAAATAGAGAGAGACCGGTGACAGAGACAATGAGAGAGTGAAAGAGAGATGCACGGAGAGGGAAAAGTTTTGTTTTTTTAAAAGTATGTTTTAAGTGCGTGGTTTTTAAAGCTCCCCTCGGGTCAATAAATGTGCCTTTAAAAAGATGGCAGGGACAGAGAGGCTGCATTTGCAGGTGCATGGGGAGCGAGTGCACGCTCTTCCTGCATGTGCATTTGTGCAAAAAAGGAAAACAGAAAAATCAAAGCGAAGATTTAGACTGACAAAAGGCAGAGGGGAAAATATCAGGCATTTCCTGACAAAGAGGAAGAGAAATGAAGAGAGAGAGGGAGAGAGAGAGGGAGAGAGAGAGAGACGATGTGAAGAACGGCTCTGAAAGACTTTTTGTGGGGCCATAACAAAGGCCCCTCAGAAAACACAGTGGCATAGGAATGTTAATTAATTAATGAGAAACTATTCAGCCTTGAGAGAATAGTGGAGAAAGAAAGAGGGAGACGGAGAGAGACAGACAGAATGGCTGCAGCAGTAGACAAACTTTATCTCAACTACTATGGTATGAAGTGACTCAGGGTCACAGCAACATTTTGCATGGCCCGTTCGTGGAATTTGCTCGTCATAAATTTCTGTGTTGCATCGTTTGACTTTTCTTTACATTTTGTGCCTTTATGGGCATGTAACAAACAGCATGTAACCCTGCTGCTGTCCAGTGAAAGTTCCTTCAGCCTCAACTTTCCTGGAACCATATCTTTGACTAAATCCGGTGGGGCTTGAAAAGATTTTATGAGCCCAAGGGGTTGTAGATATTTTATCAACTCACGGAAGACCGTGTAATCCCTCATGTAAACATAAAATTCAATCCAATTATGGGCTGTTCTTTTAAACACCGAACCCGTTTGGAATGCAGCATTTGCATAAAAACGTCCCCACAAGAATAAGAATCTCATTCCAGGTGGGTTTTTTGACACAAACATGTGAGCTATATAAGACTCTGTCCCTGCAGGTGCGCTAAATTATGCATGTGCCATTCAGTACGTGCACTATTTCATGTCATTTGCATCGGCTGGTAATAGCTCGTTTCCCTCCAGTATATCAGGAAAGTTTTAATTTCAACACTAAATCCACACAAGAAAGATTTATGCGTTGTAATAAGCGAAAAAAAAGATCCAGATGAAACAGTTTTCGGGATTTGGGGGAAAACTGAAAGCCTTTAGCCCAAGGCAGATAACAAATCCACACTCTCCTCTCCATGGACCAGAGTGTGTGTATGTGAAAATGATACGTGAGCTCCCTTCGCGTCAACCACTTATAATCTGTTATTTTTTGTGTCCATTTTGGTTCCTCTGTGTGTGTGTGTGTGTGCGTGCGTGTGTGTGTGTGTGAGATTGGGACATTCCAGCAGCAGAAACCCGAGAAGGTGTGACTTACGAGACACTGGATTCTGCTCTTTCTGGGGACTGAGGGGTGCTGAAGTGTCAGAATTCCAATTTCCTCCAAAGAGTCACTCCCAGTCACACACACACACACACACACACACACACTGCAGCCTTTATTGTTATCTCCCAGAGCTCATCTTTCGTTCAGCTATAAACACACTTCTCTTCATTCACAGGAGAAATCTTGCCTCACACCTCTGGACCCTACAGCCACCACACCCCCTCATATAAGCTCAAACAAACACCCGTGCTTACTCTTCACACTGAGCTTCCAGGCAAAACAGAAGTGGAGGGAAAGGTAGAGAGGGAGAAAGAGAGGGAAGAGTTTGAGCGCCGTGGGCCCCTCCTACTTTCCGGAGATGCTCCAGCCCATCCCTAAATTGTGGGCCAATGAGGGTGGCTCATTCATAGCCCATGCACTCCTTCCACAATAGGTAAGGAAAGAGGCAGAGAGAACAACTGATATATACAAGGAGACAGAAAGAGGGAGGAAGAGTGACAGACAGTGGGTATGGAGAGGGCGTGAGGACTGAATCCAGGGAAGAAGAGCCAGAAGTTGCAGCAAGGATAATCCCTGGAGATGAAGTGACATTTAGGGGCAGCCAGGAGAGATGAAGAGATAGAACAAGCGCTTGGGACAGGTTTGTTGCGTGGACAACGTGTACAGGACAGAAACCGGCAAACAAAAGGACAGGGAATCAAGACAGAGGTTCCTGCGCACAGACACAAGACCACCTCTGGAGGAGACGAGAGAGTCAAAGACAGACAGGTGGACAGGTGTCAGACATGCTGCCGCTGCTTCTGCTTCTCTGCACAGCTGGACAGATTTGGGGGTATGGCCGTAGCCGGGACGGGCAGGTGTCAGCAGCACCACCCTGCCCATCCCCGTGCCAGTGTGAACAAGATGGGATCTTTGTCATGGTGGACTGCTCAGAGCTGGGGCTGTCATCGGTGCCAACCAACCTCAGCCCTCTCACCACGTACCTGTGAGTAACACCACCCCATCCCACCACTATGCTCAACAATCTTGTTAATTTGACACACGGCCTTAATTTCCTTCATCAATAATGTTTAGAACCATTTGATAACTGCTCATCATCATCTATTCACCATCCTCTATTATTATAAACTAAAAAACCAAAAAACGATACCGCTTAAGTTGAAACAAATGTTCATCTTTGAAAGACAGAGCCGAGAGAAAAAGTGAGGCTAATGTCTGACCAACAATCATCCACAGAACATGCATACATGAAGATGAAAAACTGATACAACTGAACATATGCGCATGTGTGCTTAAATGTGTGTGTGTGTGTGTGTGTGTGTGTGTGTTTGTGCAGTCACATCGAACACTGCAGCAAAATTACTGGACCACTTCTTTGAGTATCAGGTTTCCACACACCAACTGGAGAGCCGGCATGTGTGCGTATGTGTCTGCGCGTGTGCACATGTGTACGTCTTTGCGTGAATGTATGCGACCGTGAGTGCGAGCACGCAACAGATGCATGTGTTGAACACAGATGTCTGTATGTGTGTGAGACTTAATAGCCAGCTTTATGACACAAAGTTCAGTATGTGTGTTTATGATTTCTTTTTAATAATAATAAGAGATCTGAATCCATTCAAAGCAAGTAGGAAAACAATTAAAGACTAACACAGTTAATTCTTATATGGCAAAACTGTTTAACGCCAGCAATAACATATGCTTTAGATGTCAGACGGGGGCTTATATTTCAGACCACCTCCCTGTGGCGTGTGGCCACCTCCGTCCATCATTGCGTTGCCCTCACAGGTCACGCTAGAGCTGCTGTGATAACTGATATCAAAATGACAGAAGTCAAACTCAGGACAGAGAGTGTGATAGAGCAGCCGCTCAGTAAGGGGGTGGGGGGTGTCTACAAGGGTAGTAGGAGTATTGTGACAGGATTTAAGGGGAGCAAAGAAAGATCAACAATTTATTGTAAAAAAAAAAGTTTCTGAATTGAGAGACATAAAGGCAGCTGCACTCAGGCAGCGGTTGGCTTTCTGGCTGTTGCGGGAGCCAGCGACGGCTGGATTTCACTGTGTTCCTTTGAAAGTTAAAACACGTGTGGAGTTTATGGAGGTGAAATACGGTCTCCAACCCCATCCAGCAGGCGCTGTGGCGCAGGTCACACAGCTAATCCAGCATTCTCACACGTACTTACACATGAGGAGAAACGAATCTGAGACAGAAGGAGTGTTGAGACGCTCTCTTCTTGTTCAAAAAAAAAGGAAAAACAGAAACAGGGATGACCCGGAGACTGCGTGCACCCTGCTCTTAACTGTTCCAACAGACCCACACACATACACAAACACATATACAGACACAAACACACAAACAAACACACTATTATCTTCAAACACAAGTGTAATTGTTCATTTCCCCTCTTTAGCTAACAGTGGAACAGGACCAATTAGTGAGTTTGAGGGCTGATTTAGAATAAGATAAATACACTCAACAACCAACTCCACACACGCCCACACACAGTTGAAGATGTGTGTGTGTGTGTGTTTGTGTGTGTCTGGGTGGGGTGGGTTTCTCTTCGCTCTCATCAAAAATCATCATGACAAACAAAAGAAACATCGCATTTCTCAACCTTCACACACACACACACACACACACACTCACACACACACCTGGTTTCAACATATTGTATTTCATTAACAATCAAATAAAATAGTAACCTCTAATACTGATCTGTCAGGCCAACGAATTGTCTCCTTATTGCCAGAAAATGATTTATGACACATATAATTTGATTTAGTATAAGATTCTTTCAGGTTTCTGGTTATTCAATCATGTGTCGATGAGTTTTTACAGCTTACATAAGCATGGTTATCGGGGATCATTTCACAACTCTGATCCTGGGTTACTAAAGGTTGCAGCAGGTCCAGAACCCCAGCAGGACCACGGTGAGCTGTCCAGCACGTCCTGCTGTGCTGCGCAGCCAGGATTAGCCTGCAGCGTTGACTGTAGGCAGCTGAGGTCACAAGAATTTGGTCTTGAACAGACCCCGTTACAAACCACATGGATACAATGCTGTGAAAGTACATTACATCATTTGCCCATGTCATTGGAGAGCTCTTCAAAGTAAGCACAACTGCATGTTCTTGTAATGCAGAGGGATGCATGATTCATTCCTTTTTGTACATGTGGTTGACCTTTTCACTCACGTGTAAAATAATGAAATACTGGTTTATAAAAACAAAACAAAAAAATCCCCATTGCGCACTGAGTGATTTGCAAATAGGCTTTGTGGATTTCATAATTTTCTGGGGCTTTTTTCCAACTGCTCAGGGCAGAGATATAAGAGATTTATTACAATAATCATTTCCTTGGGCTCCGTGAAAAATGAGCTGTCATGTGAGACACTTTGAACGAACTTCTCTTTGATATCACACTAGGGACGAATGACGGGGTTGAAAGGTGTGTATCTATATGTGAGCCGCGTTTGCTGCGGGCGAAGGGAGCCCTGCCAGCAGCAGATGTACACAAACTGAGCACTAGAAAGTAATCTGGTTGGAAACCGGATTATTTAAACGTCAAATACACTGACCTCTTGTGCTTAAAGCGTGTTCAAATGCCTCTCGGTGTCCCTTGTCTCAATTGTGTATTAAGAGAAAGGAAAAGTGTGTGTGTGCATGTTGGGCGTTTTTGTGAGTGGTGTGGTGAGTACTCTAGGTGATGCTTTGCATTAGGGCTAAGTACAATGGACTTCTAACAGTATTTTGGCTGAGGAAAGGAAACCACAACTAGTGCATTACCCCAGTTTTTAAGTGCATGCGTGTGTGAAGACCACCCAGAGTGCTTGAGTATTTTTTTTTTTGAGGCAGTGAAAGTAAAGAAGTGTAAAAGAATAGTCGGAGGTGAACGAGGGGATAGAAGCTGTCAGAGAGAGAATTTGAAATCAGCCATAAATAGCTGTGGGTTTGTTAAATGACGATAAGTATACCAGTATAAAAGGCGCATGCACACGCAGACACACATGCGCGCCAGAGACAACATCCTGTCCCTGTATGTACAGGGACCATGACGGTAACAGTTGTGTGCGTGTTATTTAGCCATTATGTTGATGGAATGATTCCTATCATGTGAGACCAAGGGTCACATTGTAAACATCAGAGGGAGAGAGAGAGAGAAATTATAATAGTTGGGGGGAGGGGGAGTTCTTAGAGGAAAAAAATGAAGAAAATATTTTGAGTGTGTGTGTGTGTGTGTGTGTGTTGTCAGCGGAGGGTCCTCTGTACTGCGATTATCAGCCTCAGCATCAATGTCCTGGCTCCAGACGTCTATGGAAGCCCCCTGCCCTGGCTATGCTCCTCTCCTTCCCTTGCTCTGTCTATCTTTTCTCCTCCACCTATTCTCCTTTCACCTGTTTTCCTATGGTGTGTGTGTGTGTGTGTGTGTGTGATGAGGGGTGTATAGCAGGTGCTGAAACTAGTCATGCAGCACTAAATGTAGATCTCACAATCAGTCATGCACAATAAACCCCTTGGAAATTCAAACGAACGGGCCAATTGCTGCAGGCCATAATGTAGAAAGAGTGAAAGGTGTGTAACCATCTTGAAACGTGTAAGTGTTTTCAAGGTGTGTGTTGAGGAGGCGGTGCTTTGGCTCAGATAAATATGTGTGCAAAAGTACAAAGAGGGCTTTTATCTGCCCTACTTATTTTCTATCCCATTTCTTCTCCTAATCCTAATCTATCCACTCCTTCCCAAAAACCTCAACTGTTTGCCTCAAATTGTCAGTTCCTCAGTTCTCTCCATGATTCTCTAGAGGCAAAACAGTGAAGACCGGGAGGGAAAAAGAAATCCACTTGTTTATACTGCAAAAGTGGTATTTATGCCAGAATACTGTTGGGATCAGGGAACAGCGGTTAATTCTTGGATAGTGTCTTCGTTTGTGGTTTCCTGAGCGCAACCTGGGAGGCTTTTGAATGGGTCTCACGACAGACAGCAGGTAGGCAGGTAGAAGACAACAATGGAAACAATGAAAATCCCCTGGGAGTGTCAGAGAAGACACAGCCGCCATAGTGTACCACTCAATTCTTCCGGAAAAAGAAAATAGAAAGCAAGGTTTTGTGGGGAATAATGGTGGAGGACGCACAGAACAGCGTCCTGAAAAGGCCCCTGGATGACTGTTTTTACTTATGCTCCTTGAACAGTAATGTGGATTTGTATGTTGTGTGCGATAGCAGAGTGACGCAAGTGTGGCACGAGGAATGTGCTCCCTATGACGTGTGGACAGGCGTTGAAGGGCTTTTTGGATCGGGAGAATTCAGAATGCCTGCATGGCCCAGATTCCAAAACAACCTCTTTCCAACCCTGGGAATCCATGGGAATGTGTGTACACTAGTGTGTGTGTGCATTAGGCTGTGCAAGTGCACGAGCCCTCTCTTTTAGATTACAGAGCCAGCATTGTCTTATCCCGGGTCAGGCCACAACAAATGTCCACTAACTATGACTGCGTGAGCTGTCATTTCGTATATCATCATGTCATATTTTCGTCTTAATTCATTTTAAGTGGAGCTTCATCCATCTGTTATAGCGTATTCCAAATAATTCCATGTTTATGGAGGTATAGCCAGACACACTCTTTCTGATCTGTGGCCAGGCCTACTGACTTAAGTGACCCATGTAGGGCTGGCAGTCCTCAGGTGATGACTAGTGAGGCCTAATGACACTTAATGTCCTCTCTCAGAAACACACACACACACGCACGCACACACACACATCTACTAATCCCTACTTTGCACACATACACACATAGCTCCATGCACATATTGACTTAATGATGGGTAATTCCTTAACCAATCCCCTCGGTCAGCATCAAAGCATCCCACAGAGCAGAGCTGATACAGCCACGTTAGATGGGATTACGATGGGAGAATGGACCCCTGGGATGGTAGTTAGCCAGAGAGGTCGTGCACGGATAAAGGCTCAAATTGAGATATTGGCCACGGATGTCCAGAACAAGGCTGAGGGTGTCAAGAAAAGATAAAAACAAGCAGGTCGAAGTCTCCACAGGGGGTGAGTTAACTAAATAGTCGAAGTCTGCACAGGTGAACTTTCCATCTGCTAAAGGGAATTCAGTCACTGTGAATTGCAACCACATCCAGAGTTCTCTCTATTACTTGTCTGAGGTGGAACAAAAGAGGAAATCTGGTCTTTTTACATGGATGGCAAGAGGCCAAACTAAATCCCTTGAAACCGACAGCAGGTCACATGTGCTCACTGAGATGGGATAATATTTCCTCATGTGTTAATTCAGGTTTAGATCTTATCTGCTGGGCACTGTTAAATATATAAAGCAGATGAGTAGATCTTAGATCCGCATGGAGGAGCGAGCCAGGAGTGTATTTGAGCAGTCCTCATTGTCCTCCTGTTTCTGTCATTCAACCAAATGAAGTCATAATAGAGCCTGACACTAATACTCATCAGGTTTCATTTACTGTTGTATTCACTGCCGAGAATCTGCATCCAATCACTGTGCAGGAAGGAACACCTCTCGGTAAGCGATACTTCGTCAGGATGTGTGATGTGATGAAATTTGTAACCCTTTTCCGCACTTCTTTGCCGTTATTATCGCATGGCAGAAACCATTAGCTTCAGTTTTAAACGGAAACATGAATGCCTTCTGGCACTCATCATTTAAGAAACATATATGAAAGCCAGACAAAAAGACAAATGCCAAAACAACCGATTAGTGGACTATAGATGGGGCTATGAATGCCTTTCTAGTTTCCAAAACTGTGTCCTAACAACAACAGCTGCCTGTCAGTCTTGACCACATGTTGCAGGCAGTGCTGGTGTGTACGGCTGCAATTCCAACACTTCCTGTTCCATTACTGAAGTGCTTGACCTTTCACCCCCCTCCTCCCCTCCATCTCATGACAGGGTGTGCATGTGTGGGAGGACAAGGAGCGGACATTGAGCGCGCATATGTAAGTGCATGTGTGTGCGGTGGTGGTACACCAGGGTATGAATAAGTCCCAGAGGGCATGAATATGCTTCCCATGACATGACTTTAGACTAAACAGCCGGGCTCTCGACCCAGACATCCGCCTGTCATTCTCCCCCTAAACCGCAATGAGCGGAAAAGGGAACAAAACATGGGAATACAAATACACAGAGACATCTCCCTTTTCTGTCTCATTATCCTCCTTTTGTGGCCAAGTCGTCCCTGTGGCCCTCCTGGTCCAGGTGAAAGACTTCCTCACGCTCTTTTGCTCTTTGTACTCAGTGAATGAGGAAGAAAGAGAATAAGAGAGGGAAAGATAAAGAGAGAGTGCCTATGGACACAAAGGGCAGTGTACCCCTCCCAGGAAGTCTGGAAGAGAGGGAGAAAAAAACACACATCTTCAGAGGAAGGAGGAGGGAACGGCGGCATTGTACCCTCCTTCCTGACTCATTGTGTGTGTGTGTGTGTGTGTGTGTGTGTGTGTGACTGTGAGAGTGAATTCAGAAGCAAGCCAGTCTATTCAGATAGAAGAAAGCTAACACATTTAGGCCCCACCATGACAAACAGTAGACACACAAGCGTGCGCGCGCTCCCTCACAATTGCACACAAGCATCTAGGCCCGCTCTAAGGCGGTGTCTGTGCACTGACTACCAGTTGCATTGTGTGGAATAAAGATCCTCTTTCATCGTGGACTTAACTGTTTCAAAGAGCTAAGCGTAGAGGATCAGACTGACTGAATCCGACTGAAGACGTTCCTGTCATAGTTACAGTAAAACAGATTCAAGGTGTGGCTCAAGCGTCGCGAAAGGCACAACGCGTTGCCTCCCGGCTCTGGTTGATGATTTCTTCTGATGATCTGTTGCTCTAATGTTCATCACAGATAAGCTGCTTTCAAAGGGTGCAGAGCTTACCGACATTACTGGCTGTTTGTTTGGTAGGAGTTTCCTACCTAAGCGAGGGAGAAGGGGATTGACAAGGAGGCAAGAAGAAAGAGAACAAGGGAAGAGGAGGAAGTGAGAGGGAAGACCTGAGGGTAGAGCTCAGAGTCTTCTGTCTATGAAGCGTCTTCTGTGTCCTGAAAAAAAAAGCATAAAAAAAGTCTCCCTCAAGGGCAAAAATGTTATCCAGCCTGTTTAATGGTTCTGCCAGTTTTCATTTATCCTTCAGCAACAAGGCAGAATCAGTTTCAAAACTATTTTTCCACGTCCGTTGTCAGTTTTGTCGGACTGACACATTTCGAGACTGATGATAAAAACAGACACCTGATCGCCGATCGCATCTGTTGCGCCCTGAGGGTGCATTCACTCGAGGGTGGTCTTTCACCGTCTCACAAAAGCCACCTGGAGCCTGCACAGTGTATGAGCGCCGCTGGACGAGGCGACTGTCTGCTCGTGTGCATGTCTGAAAATGAACGGGGCTCCTTCTCATGTGATCTGGCCAGTTGTTTTTGCGGCGTTAAATCACCAGCTCTTGTCAGAGACGCTTTAAGGTTGCAAGTGGCAACAACGGAGCTATAGGGGCGCACTGACACCCACACGCACGCCGCCTTTGATCACAGCGCTGATAACATGCCTCTGCAGACAGCAGCCTACTTAGTTGAAGGCATCGAAAGGAAATATGATAAAACACATTATTGCAACTACTGGACTGTGTAACCCCAAATTGAAATTTGAAACCGCAACGAGGAGAGAAAGAATGAGTGTGACTGATCGAGGCACAGGAGAGCAGGCAAGAACGAGCCTCAGCTGATGAATGGAACCTCCGTTTCTTCATGCTTCTCTTACCCCCTTAAGACAAGCTCTTGCTATAGTTACTCTTTCACTCACTGCATAAAACATTCATATTTGCTTTCTTCCTGTGCCAAGCGTCCTCTGCTGACTCCCCAGGCATTTCTCACAGACTTATCAAGGGCCTAAATGATCTATCAGACCTCATTGTGCATCTTCATCCAAAGGAACAGTGCGTTTATGTGTGTGACTGTTTACTTTTACTTCCAGTTGTAGCAACATTTGCAAAAAAGTATGAAAAACCCACTGTAGGCATGCACATGACAGAGACGAAAGCAGGTAGGAGCAGATTTATTTTATTTTTTTTAACAGCTGTTGCTTTTGAGGGAAGAGCATGGGGTCACCATGTCTGCATCCCGGGTCTTTTAATAAATCATATGGTTCTACGGGTCATTATTCAGCAGCACAGTGAGGGACCGTGGGGAGGAGACCTCTGTGTCATTCTCACCCTCTTTTGCACTCACACATTTACTGTGCCCATAAACTGGGGAGGCAAAATATCTAATTGTGAACATCTCAAAAGCTACAGAGCTGCTCTTTCCCTAATTTCTTTTTGTGGCCGTTTATTTGCGCTGAAAATATCTGCACGTCACAGTGCCAGCCGACACAATGCACATGTGGTAGTCATCAATCATAATTATCATGGTTTAAAAAAGCCACAGCTGTTATTTGATTTTAAAAACAAGCCATAGCCCAGCGCCTTCCAACGATATGTCAAGTTGTCAGCAGAGACCTTGGCCTGCACAGCAGAAACGTCTCTCTCTCTCTCTCTTTCTCCCTCCCGTTTCACAATGAACTCGTTGGAGTGAGCAGAGCCGAGCTGAGCCCAGCGCCGCTCAACCTTTCCCCATGACTCACCAGCGTGTGTCTTTATTTTTAAACATTTTCTCTCTCCAAAGCTGTGTGTTTATCCTGTCTGAGCGAAGCTGCTGTTATGGACTTCACACAACGACTGTTTATGGCTTCTTTAATCAGCACCAGATAATGAAGAGCTGTCTCCATCTGTGGGTGCATCCCCAGAAGCTGGATGAGTGCACACGCACACACACACACACACACACACGCACACACACTGACACACAGGTACATACATAATGTTCCAAGATTTCTCCCTGTAGAATCTGAGCAGAATAGGATTAAGGTGTGTATATATTGGTCGTGCTGCATGAGGTGATTGTGCTCTTTCTGTGTTGCACATGATGTCACTGAGTCTTGATTATATCAGCTATTTTTCCGTCACTGCTGTCTGATCATCTCCACCGAGGGTCTGTTATCACTTATATTTACCTCTGACTTTAATCAAGCAGTATAGACCATGACACTTGTGCTCCTTCTCAAATTACCTCATGGTGAAATAATGCCAAAAACACAGGACGATTAAAAAAAGAAAATCTTAACAGGGGGATATTTGATCCTGCACCCCGGGCCAGAACAACACCTGTGTTGACAGTGGTGATGCAGCTGTATATGATTCCAAATAAACCCACATTCAGCAAAGGTCAATACTCAACAATCGTTGTTTTTGTTTAGTGGTTTGCTTGTTTTTTTCTGAGGAGTCTACTTGGAAAATTGTTGCACTTTGGGCCTCAAATGAACAGTACACACACGCACACACACAGTCGGCCATTGTCAAAATGCTCCGATGTTTGGTGGCCCAACATTCCACGTATATTGAAGGTGCATGTCTCGAAATTGAAGCAGCTTGAGGTTTTGACCACAGTAATAAGCTTGAAGGATATATGTGCAGTAAATGTATGATGAGAACACACAATTGATGGAAGTACAATTGTACTTCCATCTTTGTGACAAATCCTAGCCCCGTGCCCATAACCGTAACCATCACAACTAAAATTTAAACCCTAACTTAAATCCATAACTTTAACCTCAAAACCAAGTTTCAACCCACAGTCTGACCAATAAATGTGCAAGGACCAGCCATATTGTCCTCACTTGATTTTGCTAGTGCAATGCATTTTCTGGTCATCACTATGTAGTGATGTAGCATGTAACACACACGCAGGTATCTCATAGGTTGATTTACTTGAATCCTCTACACTGCTTTCCTTGTGGAAAGTAATGGTTTGTGGTGTATCACAGTTAAGGGACATAACATGCACTCTGAAACTTTTTTGTTAACATGTTCCTATTTTTTGCACGGCTTGTTCACTCAGTAGAGATGTTTTTGATATAAACTGGAGCCTGGAGAAGATAAAAAGATTACATGGAAACAAAAGATTATTGAGATATTGAGATTATTCTGATTAACAATTGCCCTGCAGCGTGTTTATTATGAACACTTGTGCCTGTATTCATTTTTTTTTTTACATCAAACTAATTGTGCATGTTCTGTATTTACTCTGGTTTGCGGTCTCATTTATATTTTTAATTGGCCTCTCGCTGTCTTTTAAGGTGCATTATTGCCATAAACATACCGCTCTCATAAATGCATATAATGGTGCACCTGTGCTTGCAATATGTCAAAACATGCAAATAACTCAAGGCTATTTTTAAAGCAATTTTGTGATGAATGGAATTAACTGTATACTGTTGACAAATGGAGAATGCTGAAGAATTGTTTTCATAAGTGATTGCAAATGCTTAAATGTCAGCTCAGATACACAAATACCAAAGTAATCCCTGGCAGTGTTAATTCCATATCTGGTGTTGAATTTGATCATGCCTGTGGTTAAATTGATCCATTCCCAATGTTAGTTTGGCTGACTTAACAAACAAACAGAAAGTGTGTCAAAATTCCCAACTGTAAAGAGCTCCTGAGAGCACAGTTTACACTTGCTAACCCGGTGGTCTGGCTTTATGAGCAATGGTTACTGTTGTACATAGAGGCACACACTCACAAGCCGCACTTTTGAAGACTCATGTGAGACCCCAAGGGCTATGAAAGCAAAGAAGTGGTGACGTAACACATCTTAGCTTTTGGTGTGTTTATCAAAGAGATGACCTGACATGACTTGGACCGCAGGACAGTATGTTTTCTACCAGAGTCTGACACAAAAGTCATCCTCAAACTTTTCCCAAAGTGTATGTGTTTGTGCGTGTGCGAAGTGAATGTGCGTGTGCATGCATGCATTTATCTGAGCATCCTGTACGTCTCCCTTTGACCGCAACACAGCTGCATCAACACTCACCCTTCAACGCACCCTCTCACATCAGTGTGTGTGTCAGAGACGCGGAGAAATGGAGTCCACGTACGTTCCAACTATGAACGAATGCAGAAATGAGGAGGTCTCCTGAGAAACCTGAAAGAGAAGAAAAGAACAGGAAAGATGGAGACGGGGAACAGAGGGATTCATATAAAGAGAGACTGAGGGGTCAGACCTCGGAGAAGGTAGAATGAGACATCTGGAAAAGAGAGAGTCACTGGGACCAGGAGGAAATTGCAGCTGCCCAACAATGATTCATTGGGGAAAATTCTGCTCTACATCTCCCTCTCGTCCTCCAACCATTCTATCTAACCCTCTCACCTCTCCATAGTCGTTACTCCCCACTTGGAATGATTGATCACAGCAATTTTGCATGTCCCGAGCACCTTCAAAGACCATCTGAAATGTTCACGCTGATTGATACTTTGATACTAAGGCGTGCCCTCTTTTCCCTCTCCAGTGACCTGAGCATGAACAACATCAGTGAGATCCAGTCTGGAGCCTTCCAGCGGCTGCACCTGCTGTCAGAACTGTGAGTAAAATCATTCAATCTGGATTCATCGGATAAATCTCCAAGCGCACATAGTACACATGACAAGAAACAGTTGTTCTGAGAGCTGCTGATGTCCCCGGTGATGGGGATTGATGGCTGTGGCCTGCTTCTGATTTCTCTTACCAGGAAACAGCCTGCAGCAATAACAAGTAGATAGTGGGGGTGTTGGCGAGGACATAATAGTCAGAGAGTGAATATTTGGTCCTGAAAGTCTTTAGCGAGCATCCAAGCAGCCGCTCTCTCTGACTTGAGTTTCTGGACTGCTCAGCAGGAACAATATACACACACAGACACAAGCCCCTGCCAAAGCAAACACAGTTTTCAGGACTGAAGAAACTGGAAAAAAGTAAATTTATTTGCTCTTCTTGTTTATAGCATTAAGAATAGCTACAGCTCTGTGTCATTAGAAATGCTTTGATAGAGGAGCCAGGAAGAGAACTGAGTTGAATGTTGATCAGACACGAGCTGTGCTTTTGGGCTCAACAATATAAGTAAGGGGAAAGTTGAAACAGTATGTTAAAACAAGCAAATCACAGGGAAGGAAAGTCAGCTGATGAGCCAAATTACTTGACTTATTTCTTTGAAGTACAGCATTCATTCTCCTGCCACAACAAAATCACACCAAACTTTCTTGCAGGCGGCGATCAGCCCATATCTGATTTGACCGCTCAGCAAAATTTGGTCGAGTCTCATTTTGACAAAGAGTTCCCACAGATATGCTCCAAGGGGTTTGAATGTACGTATTGTGTAATTTGCAGGGCTTATGTGTACATTAGACTGCACCTGATTCTTCTACTTCTGAAGCCTGCAGAGTATGTGTGTGTGTGTGTGTGTGTGTGTGTGTGTGTGTGCATTTCCCTGCTGTGTTTGAACAGTCCAGTGTTTTCTTTGCTAATTCTTGCAGCTGCAGCCTGTCAGGCATGAGCTAATGATGATGAAAGTAAAACGTTAGCATGAACGCCGTTCTGAGTTTCTGCATCAGAGAGTAATGCAGAAAGGATTGTGACGCCTTGATTACAGGGAATTCAATTCAAGACTCATGTTTAAATATTGCTGATGATGTGTTCATAATTACAAGTATGAAAAAAAAACACAGAAGTGCTCCAAATTGCTGCTGACATTTGAGTACAGTGGGACCTCTACTTACGAAATTAATTGGTTCCGGAAGTTGTTTCGTAACCGGAAAATTACGTAAGTAGAGACGCGTGTTCCATGTAAATGCCCTAATCCGTTCCAAGCCCCCAAAAATTCGGACATATTTTTTTTTATAAATCATAAAAATGCATCAAAACATGTAACAAATACATGTTACAATTAGATTACCGCACAATAAATGTAGGAATTCAGTGCAAGGCTTCTCCAGGAACAAAATGAACTTTATTACAGGCTAATCTTACATTAGCCGTCATTACTAGCAACAAACGTTAACACTTGTGGTAACACCGCCATCTAATGGACAAACATACGAACACCCACAATAAATCCCGAAGACGACAAAGAAGTCCCTGGGATACACACAAAATTGTACAGATTGACGTCCCTCCTAGCCAGTGGGATGACAGGACGATGCTAGGCGATAGCCAATGGCAGAGCAGCTACAAGCATGTTTGCGTTCGCTAAACTCCGCGAGCTGCGAGTAGCATATTTTTGCCTTTCGTATACTGAAATTTCTTTCGTAACAAGAGGAAATATTTTCCCGTTGAGACGTTTCGTAACCTGAACATTTCGCATGTAGAGACGTTCGTAAGTAGAGGTCCCACTGTATATGGGTTTGGGAGCTGCGAACTAGACTGCAGGCCACCTGCAGAACTGGTCTGTTCTGAGAAAAATGTTTCCAACCGGAAACATGCAATTCTTTCACGGCATATTTCTGACGCTGTTTACAAAATTTTCAAAGCTGGAAAAAAAACCAACATAATAATTACATGAAACATGATATAAAGCTTAGCTAAAACACAGTTGACTTGAGGGCGAGAGCGTTTGATGTGGGTCAATGGCACTTGTTGGGAGAGGCGAAGGCCAGGCAGGTTGCGACTGGCAGAGTGATAAATTGTTTGATGTTACGCTCTTCCTCCCTCCCTCCTTTGCAACTCAACTCTACCGACCCCATCTCTATTTTACTGTAGGCTATTGCAAGAGCCCCTTTGAGAGTTTCTCCACCCACCCCTGAATTTATTGGCTGTCTGTGAACTCTTACAAACGAGAGCAAATCTACTCATGGCAGGAACGTTAGCTTTCATCCTGTTTTGCACTATGGGGACAAATAAAGTCTTATGAGGAACTTTAGGAGTTCTTCTAAAGTACAGATCATAAATGTGCAACAGTGTCGTGCCCTCCTTATCTAGCCGCTCAGTTTTATGTAAGTGTAAGCGATCCAGATCCAGACTCTGATCAGAATACATCCTGGGGTCATATGCAAACAACATGCCAAAGTCAAACCAAGCCCTTGCACAACTTTGTAGATCTCTGTTGATAGTAAATATGCAAATATATAGAGGTAGAATTGGGACAAAGTGTAAGAAATGTCACCGCCTGCTCTATTTTGAACAATGCTCTATTCAAATCATTCCTGCAAATATTGCATAACTGCACCAACAAGGAAACTAACAAAAGGCTCATGGATGCCACTTTTTTGACGGGGTAATATGATATGAGTCTAATTACCCCTTCTTGTTTCCTTTGCCATTAACTTGAATTCTTATTGATCTTGGATCCCTCTCATTAAGTCTTCATTTACCACTTTGATGAGTAATGTCTTCATTCAAACAGACAAACATGCAACTGTCACCAGACAGAGCATGAAGAGAGGCGACGGAGAGGCAGACAGCTTGTCTATACTGTAGATTAATGAAAGGGAAGCAAAGTTCTCATTTTGGTCCAGCCTCAAAAACTGGGTACTATCCAACATGTCAAAGACAGCCGCTCTCTTCCAACGCTCTGATCTAATATATAAAATGCACCATCCATCCTGATGTAATTGCAACCTGGAGCGATCGTGAACGGTGATTTAAGGTGAATTTTTGCACAAAGGTACTTCCTGAAAACCACTTTAGCAGGCTGATCATATTTCCCCGTCTTCTTCCTTCGACTCCCTTTATAATCAGCCGGTTGAGTCGCCTTTCTGTTGCTGCTCTTATCATTATCTGGAACTGTCACTGGTGCTAATTAAAAAGCTGAACCTTACCCCTCCCGCATGGCCTGACGAGTTAATTGTTGGCTGTTGGTTATATTAAAGTTGATATTGGCCGTTCCTGTTTGACAGACTATTGAAAAATTGAGTGAAAACTGTCCACATTCTGTCTTGTGTTATCTTGTTTTCTGTGGTATGCTGCGATGATAAACTGTCCCTCCACCTCTCCGTCTCTGACACTTGTGAACGTTTTTGGTGGAAGTTGGCTCATCTCCCTTTAAAAGATAGGAGAGACCCTCTTTTGATAGACTGGATTGTGGCCTACGTAGGAGGGACAGGCTGAAATGTTCTAAGCGAGTTAAAAACCATTTGCCAAGACTTTTTGTTTTGTCTTCTTGTATTTCCCTTTGACAAACGTGCACGTCGCTTTCTGTGGTCGCTTCAGAGGTTAACACCAGGTTAAGTGGTTGACCCTCAGGTTGCACCTCTGAACAGAAGGAGGCATAACATGTCTATTGATGGACTGAGGGCGGTAAAGGTCACACATGCATGTGTTCTTGCATACCCCACCCAACACCCACACTGCCCACCCCCCGATATGATCTGTTTATCCTCTCCTCCTTCTTTCATCATTCTCCCAGCGCTATCACGCAGACTGGGGATTTTTATCATTGTTTTTGGGCAATAGCACAGAGATACATACGATAATCACCACTTGGTATGCTTCACTAAAGCCCCATATTGATCAGCTGTGATATCAGGGTTGCTAAGTTACCGGCCGTCCCACGTCTTCTCGATGTTTTGAAACAACTCGAGCTCTTCGGCTTTATCTAAGCCTCCCTCCAATAAAGCAGAATTATGTTGGGATGGAGTTTTCCATTTTTTTATCTTTGCAGTCTGGGGGCCAAGAAAAATTTTAACCATCCCCAAATTAAATTAAAAGAAAAAACAGTTGGCGACTCGGCTTGACAAGAGCAAGGCGCCTTTCATTATAATCAGATTGATGTGGAATGACTGAGCGGTTAAGTGTGGAACATTCACTCGTATGTAAGATCATTTACGCACACACATACACACACATAAACACGCACTGATATCATGGAAAGAGTTGCTCAATGGCAACCGTCAGCCTTATATTGATGTCTATCAAGAATGCCTGCGTTTCTTCCCTTTAGCATCCATCTTCACTTTGGATGTAATTATCCGTTTGACAAATGAAGTGGGCAAAAAAAAAAAGCACGAATCTACTCTGATGGTGTTTTGGCTGAAATGGCACAGCTAATAAAGAAAGGGTGGTTGGCAGTAAGATGTGTGCAGCATACCCTGGCCTTAACTACAATGTTTGTTTTCTAAAACTCAATTACTCACCATCCTTATCCTCCCAGTGAAAATACAGTTACCTAAAATCTACAAATCTTTTCTTCCCCCATAACTGTCTGTAATTAATCAGCACATCTGAACAGCCACCAAAAGAAAATTCATTGCAGAGAGCAGGCCTAGGTCAATTTTACAGGGGTCGGGATCATTGTAGGAACTTGCAATTGTTATTCTGGGAGATGTGGTCACAGAAATGGTCCTCTGTGACCGGCTTGTGCAATAGCAAAAACTGGCACAGCACTGTGGAAGCAGAGGTATTGTCCTCTTAGGAGACCAAAGGGGCAGTATACAGGTTTCTTTATGGTTGAAATTCAGATCCTAATCCAGCTGAACTCCATAATCTTGAAATGAGAATGCATTTTGGACTGTTTGGGCTGCAATCCACAGATGATCTCTCTTTTGAGACGTCACATGGGGCCATCAAATGAAGTTTGAGCGATTTTGAACGAGTGGGTTTTTTCAGTCACGATTAAGCAGCACCACAATAGCTTGGCTAACTATCAGTGCATTTTTTTGTTTTATAAATAAGAGTCCTGTAAGAGATTTAAAATCAGCTGAGTGTGACATTTGGCCAGGGCAGTGGGGGGGGGGGGGGGGGGGGGGGGGGGGTTGGGGGTCCTGCGGTTTGCCAGTTCTAAGAGTTCTAAGACTAAGACATGTTGACATGATTATCAGATGTCAGAGGTACTTTGGAAGCACTCATCCATCACCATCCCAGTGATAGCGCCTGGGTAAGGGTGATATCGTCTCCATATTCATATTCTGGATTCAAATGGCTGCTTGCACAGCTCACACACGTGCACAACTGCTGGACATGAGGCGGAATGTCAGGAAAATGTCACCTGTGGAGCAACGTTGTGAGGAGGATGCCAATGAGTAACATTTAGCGTGCGCGTGTTTAATAAAAGTGGGTGGTCTTGAGCTGTGAGCACCAAATCTCTGTTTAAACTGTGCTTCCAGCTAGTGACCTTGAGAATTACTCTGTTGGACTGAGTGTTATTTATTTGGACATCTTATACACACTCACAAATGACCATTAGGTGCTGTGTTTGATAAACAAACTGATTGGATTGCTTGTGTGAATGTGTGTGGTTTCTCTCCCTCGCTGTCCTCAAGGCCCCTCAGAATGGGCCCAATTTCACTCAAGGACATGGAAAATAGCTCGTGCATGCTCACATAGCTCATGTGCACATACATAGTATACACCTTGTATATACACACACGTAAACACTCGCATGCACACAAATTGCTGCTAACTAAGGCTTAGCCTCTTGGATGAAGACAAGGGAATGTTGTTGCCTGTTGTGCACACCTCTCCACCTGAACATCAGCACAGGGCCTCAAGATTACTGTTATATTGCACCAGCAAAAAGGAGGAGGCTTTATGAAGTTCACCAAACGCATGTGCGCTTAAAGCTTGCACACACGCTATCATATATATGGACTTCTTATTTTATTTTCTCTGACTTTTTATTTCTGGATTTCTCTTCCAGGCGAATCTCTGGAAATCAGCTGAGGTACATTCCGGGCCACGCTCTCCAGGGTCTCCATAATCTCAAAGTTCTGTAAGTAGCCCCCTTTTCTTCTTCTTCTTCTTTTGTTTCTCTCAACCAAGAACAGTGGCGGTAGAGCAATGGTTGTTTGGTATTCTGCTTGAGTTTTACTCCTGACCTGAATAAAATATGGGCCGTGTATCATGAACTGCAATTAAAATTTACGGCCTTGGATCTTTTATGCCGAAAACAAGCCCTGCGTGTGCAAACTCTCTCGCAGGTGTAATACTAGGACCTCCCAGTCGCACCACCCACCTAGATTACAGTGAGTGTAAAAAAAAAAAAAAAAAAATCAATTTGAAAAGTCATTCAAATCTCTCTCAACACCCCATTTGTCAGAGTGTGTTCATAGCCTTATGATCCATGGCCACCAACTGTTGCAAAAAGTGCAAAGGAACCATAAAAACCATAGTACTTTCCGAGCTGTGAGCGTACCATTTAATGAGTTGCGGTCATATTTCTAGTGGGTGGAAAACAAGAATATTAAGGAGGTTTTCATTAGCTTTGGCAAGCAACTCAGCTCTTTTAAACCTTGGCTGTGGAGCACTGCCACAATATATAAACTCCACTATAGCGTTGTGGTACATAATTTCAGGGAATCTGGGGGATTACCAGGCACAACACTTGATCATTTTTTATTTTTCTGGTATGAAACATATATTGAGTGAACCAGCAAAAGCCTATTATGTCATTACTACATAAGAAAACACTCCCTGAGTTTGTACAAGTCTGCAGAAACACTGTAACACCCTAGAAAAAAAGCCTCTCTAACACGCTATAAAGCAGCGAAATGTCAGTCAATGGTGGCAAACACGACCTTGTTAACTACAAGGTCTCTGCTCACACCCCTGAAACACACTACAATGTGATGAATAAATGCCCCATAAGGGAATTTTTCTTTAGCCAATTTCATGTATTTTTCATAGCATCATCATCATCCCATAGGGAAGATTACCATTCATGCTTTACACATCTGGGTAGCATTGTTTTATACTACGCACCAGATAGGCAAATAAGATGCCCTTTATACCTTGAAAAAACGCTCAAATATGGGTAAGAACAACAGTTAAGTACTTAAACAAAGTCTAATTGCACCACTGCACTGAAAATATTGAAAACTTTTAAAAGACAAATAAAGTATTGCTTGAATTTCAGATGTTTTAGAGCTAATATGGCCCCATGTTTTCAGGTTAGGGGCAGCATGGCGCTGCAGTGGGCATCACACTGGTGACTACTTACCTTGTGTGGTACTGGCCGATGACTGGCAATGACATGATTAACAACAACAACAAAAAAAGAACAAAAACTTTAGAGAGAGAAAGTGAGAGAGGGACGGAGAGGAAAGAGAGAGTGGGCTATTGTTTGCTCCCCACTTCCTTCTCGCGTTTTGCTTCATTCTTTCGAGAATGACATCAGCAGCCCACCCAAGGAGCGTCTCTTTTCATCTGCCCTCTGCTCTTTCACTCCACTTCAAGCTTGCGCTGGTCTTTTCCTCCGTGTGTCAGATTTCCCCTCATGATGGAATTATTTGTTCCGCTCGATGTGCCCTCATGCACATCACATTACTCTCAATCACGCACAGACCTATTACACCTATGAATGACTAATTTCACTGTGTTTTTTCAGGATGCTGCAGAATAATCAACTGGAGAGACTTCCTGACGATGCTCCTTGGGACCTGCCTAACTTACTGTCCCTGTGAGTCTTTACTACACACATGCACGCAGTAATCATGCTACTCGACCACAGACAGCAGGCAATAAGCAATTCCCTGGCCACCCACTCACACATCTCAGCTCCATGACCACAGCGCAGGTGTAGAGTAACACTGACATATTACAGACCATACCCCTAAAGGTCCTGTGCTGTGCTGTGCAGCCTGATGTAAGGATTCATAGCCTGACTTTGTCAGTGCAGCTCATGATAGCATCTGGAAGCCATGAGGGAAACAGCAGACACTGCAGGCCAGGGAGAGCATCTCCAATGAGCTGTGAAACAACCCTACTTTCCATCAATTCCCCCCTCTTCCTCCACCTCTCCTCCGTTCCTCTCTCACCACCCACGCCGCTACCCCCAGGGCTAATGAGAGCACTTGGTGGCATATATGTCTCAAATGCTTGGGGTCAGCTTGAAGGTTTGGTGCCTGCATGTGTGGACCACCTTACTGTATCTGTAAACTCTCATGTCTCTGCTCTCCGACTGTGCACCACATGTGTGTTCGACATATCTGCTTTACAAATTGATACTGAAGTGCAAATACCCATAAATGTATCCCAGCCCACATGATGTACACACACATACGTGCATGCAAACTCAAGCCCCCCCTCCTTAGAGGGGGTCTATGTCTAATGTCAGATTTATGTCATGATGCTGCCTGTCTTCAGTTGAAGTGTATGTGTGGTCTATCAAGTTTGTTCCCAGAGATGATCTTAAGTAATGAAAAAATACAAGTCAGTGTCTGTACACCACCCTTCCTCCCTCCCCTCCCCTCCCCTCCCCTCCCCTCACACACACACACACACACACACACACACACACACACACACACACACACACACACACACACACACACACACACACAGACAGAGTGTAGAGACACACCTTGTCATTACTATAATGATAAGCTCACCAGAGAAAGATTACTGGAACGGCTTTTGAGAGTGAAGCTTGCCGGCGCCTCTCGCTGACATAAAACGCAGCAGGTAAAAAGACAGTTGGCGCGCAGGCTTTAAACAGGTATAAAAGTGCAAAGGAGGTTGACTTTTGAAAATTAATCATGTCTTAATCTTGGATGAGATTCTTTTTGTTTGCGGTGAAGTGAAGCCGAGTTAAGAAATTTGTCTCACCCTTTGGGAGGGGCTAATTAAACCTGAGAGCACCGTCGCTTTGCTGGGTGCCATCAGATGGAGGCATTTTAGGTCACATACGTCGAAGATCGAGCAGTATAAAAAGTCTGGATGACTTCCACAAGAGCAGCTCTGTTTTCAGACCCGTGACTCAGTGATAGTGAAAAAGTACTCGACAGAGTACATAGAACTGGCCATCTGGAGAAACAAGCTTGTGGAGGTTGATTCCACAGACCTCTTGGATCGTTTAAGCAAACTCCCTTTATCTTTCTGTACGTCTCTCTTGTAATCATACCTCGGACTTTGATGTGATGGACAGGAAATAGCTGCTGCTTTACTGGCTTCTGTGGAACATTCCGGGTTCTGTCTGGACCTTCGTGAGCCCTGGCAGGTCCCCTCAGAGGAGCAATTATTATTTTGCCCTGAAGAACGAACCAGAAAGTTGAAGGGTCTTCCAAGGCCTTCATCCATTCACTGGGGTCAGGGACAAACGTCCACAATTGAAGGACACCGGATGCACAGGGGTGATGTTGTTCTCTTAAGAGATATCAGTTGAGGAATGCGCCACATCCATATGTTGTTCAGAGTGCTCATAAGTGCACGATCACTCATTCTTGTGCATCTACATGCAAGCCGGATGGTGTTTCCCTGTGTTAGAGCATCTGCCAGTGTATACAGTTGCTTCTATTGATGGCAGATTTCCCTGAGGAGAAAAGCCTACGGTTCAGAGTTCAAGTTCAGATTTCACTTTGATGATGCTGTTTGTTTGGTGAGGCCTCAGAGCGGCCAAGAGACAGAGGAGGAGCTGTTGTGCAAGGATCAAATGAACCCAGTAGAAGATTGATAAGAGAAAGTGTTTAAAGGAGAACAAGGGTTAAAGAGTGAGATGCTCAAGAGTTTTCAGCATGAATGGAGATGTAAGAAACAAATGTGAGCTGCAGGGAGGAAAAGAAGATTAATGGACAAGTGTGAAGGGCCAAAAAAAGAAGAATGGCAGGAGGAAGCGGTCTCAGTTTGACAACTCTGCCCCGAGGGCATCATTTATCACTGCGGCCAGTGTGTATGTGAGCATTTATGTGCCGTATGTCACAGTCCACACTTGCAGCCCGTGAGTTGAGAGACAACGAAGAACAAAGGTCTGGTATCTTGGTTTGGTCGGCGACATGAAAGCACTTGTGTGAAAATGTTTGACTGTGTCTGGCGTCAAACATTGATTAAAGGAGCCTTGTATGCGTATAAATGGTGATAAGTAATGCCGACAGCAGGAATCCAAGAATGAAGAATAGCTGAAGAATCATCTTCAAATTTACCACACACCTTCCACATAAATAAAACAAAGTAAAATAAAATGGGCTCCTTGCAAATGCTCCTACATGTTTGTGTTTTTTCCTCGTCTTACATTTCATGCATGTCTGTGCTGGTGAGGCTTGACGTGGCTTACTTAGCATGGGAATAAATCATAAATCAGGAGATTCCAACCCTGCAACAAAGATGAAAGGAGAATTAAGGATGTGTAATTCTCATAATAACCTTCCTTTAAGCCAAAGTGTTTTCATGACACACAATCTATGATGCACGCACGCACTCGGATACACGTGAAGAACAGCAAACACTGTATTTAAGTAATTATCTCACCCTGCAGGCGTCTCGATGCTAACCTGCTGTCTGAGGTTCCGGCTTGGGCCTTCAGAGGAGTTTCCTCTATGAGGCACCTGTGGTTGGATGACAACTCCTTAACAGAAATCCCAGTGGCGGCACTAGACTCCCTGCCGTCCCTGCAGGCCATGACGCTGGCCCTCAACAAGATCACACACATTCCAGACTATGCCTTCACCAACCTCTCTGCCCTCGTTGTCCTGTAAGTGACGTCTCATTTTGACCTCTTTGGTCCGTGTTTCTTTGAAAATGATTGTTCTGTGTGATTTGGAAATTGCTGTGCGTCTGGAAATGATGAGATAATTTCTGATTTGTCCAAAACAATATTTGTGGCTATTTTTTCCCCCCAGGCACCTCCACAACAACCATATCCAGACCATGGATCCGAGATGTTTTGAAGGTTTACACAGTCTGGAGACACTGTGAGTACGAGAGGCATGCAAACACACATTTTGGACAGTAATTAGACTAAAGGTAATATGATACATTTATCTTTCCCTTCCTCAGGATTAAACCTAACCCGAATCATAACTACTGCTTCACCACCACTTCCTTCCCTCATAATGTGACCTTAACCTTATCTTCACCCTTAAAATGACCATACGCACTGGAAAGAAACTCAAATGAACCAACCTTAAGAGATTTCCATTTCAGGGCCTTCCTTTATTTTCATGGTCCTACAGGAAATTGCTAATCTATCAGTTAACCCTGCCTCAGAATAACCCTGCATAAAGTATACAATATCTCTGAATTTGTTGCCTCTATAGCCATAGATTACACAAGCTTCATTAATGAGTGCTCATACTCGCAACGTAGTTGGCAAAAGCCAAATCAATGCTTTGGGTCATTTTTGTCCAAAGAATTTGGTAACTTCCCGCTTTTAATGCTTAAATGAAAACTAGCACAAATGATTTGATCAATCCCCCTGGGCTTCTTCTTCAAGTACCAGGAAATAAAAGGAAATCACTCAAGAGGAAACACAAAGCAAATGAGTAAACCTATCAGGCTCATTGCAGCCGAGTCACTGACGTGCACAGCGCGTCCTAAATCAATATATTTTTTACCAAGAAATGGAAATGCTATGCCAAAGTCAAAGCGGTGTAACCCTACACCATAATTATTAATTCCCAGCACTCCCAGCACTGAACAGTTTCAAAACCACAACCAACACAGGAACAAAAGAAATGAGTAAAGCTTTCTCTTTGATCAGCTCAGAGCAGCTCAGTTTCTCAACACTGAACAATCACCTCCGTGTCTGCACATTTTTCATGTCACACTCCAAAATAATGAAAAACAATCTTCTTTATATCCAAGCGAGTTTGCTCATATTCCGATGTGACTGCTCTTGAAATCAGCCTATCATTTATTTCAATCTTTTCTTCAAACTGATAAAAAAGATGAAAAGAAAATCCTACCATCTGCGAAACTGCTGCATCTGCAGCCCTCTGGATTGCACCCTGAGGCCCAGGCCTTGTGAATAGCTGCCCTGAAGTAATAACAGCTCCATCTGTCCTTGGTAGTAAAAGTAATTTTTCTAAGCAGCACTGAGGTCCAGCGTACCTATAGGAAGGCTGAGCATAGGCACCGAACAGATCCTCTACTCACATCACTAAAGAAAACCGCATGAATGCGACCTACACTTTTATAAAAGAGGTGCAGAATGTAAAAGAAATGGAGACAGAAGCCATGGTGGCCTGGTGGCTGCTTAACAATGTGTTTAAGTGCAAAAAAAAAGAGTTTAGTGTGTGTGTGTGTGTGGGCACACGCATGTGTGTGCAGATAAGCACTCAAAAACATATGGCCGTTTTAATGCTCGAAATTCATTATCTGCCCCAGGAAGTGTCTGGCAACGGGAGGAAAGTCAGAGGAGGCACTGATAGGATTGATGAAGGGAAACTAGAGAATTAGAAAAAGAGGAGTGGAGCTCACTGGACCAAAATAGTGTGTGTTAACGTGTTCAGTGGGTAAGAGAGACGGATGATTCAGCGAGATGAGAGAGGAGGTGTCATTGACGTGGGGACACGGCTGGTATGAGGCGTTAATCACACAGCATGAGAAATTCAAGAGACCATCTGCATCACCAGTAGCCTTCTCAAACCTAAGGATGAATCATAAAACCATTACATAAGTCATGTATGTGACAAGATGGGTAAAGAGTGAGCCTCCATCAAACATCTTTCCTTTTCACTTGACCTTTTTTAATTGATTTGAATAAAATAAAGCATAAGCATAAATATTCCATACATGCTGTGCATTATGAAGTTGTTGTGTACGTACATGTGTACACAACTGTAGTACTCGTATGAAGGGGGGGAAAAAATTGAGAGGGAAAAAAACCAACCTGCCACCTGCTTGATGACGTATCATCCATAGCAACTGTTGTTTTGATATAGTGTTTTCTGGGAAACTAATCAGACGCAGACCTAAATAATCAGGTTAGAGCAGCAAGGGTCATGGGTCACATCAAGACTTCACTTCTGCAGCTGTCAGCCTCTCGCATAAGTGAGGAAATGGCTGTGTATACATGCACAGTCAAACACCCTTTATCACATTTGAAATAACACGGGATTGAGTTGCAAGTCGCGCTGGAGGGAATGGTTTCTACTTCCTGCTTTGGACTTCATGTTTCCATATATTATTTAATCATAACTGTTTATCTGACTGCCTGTCCCTCAGGGATTTGAACTACAACGATCTGCAGGAGTTTCCTGTGGCCATCAGGACATTGAGCAAACTTCAGGAATTGTGAGAGCACTCACACACACTCTCTCACACTCACACAAACCCACCTGCCTGACATGACTATCATGGCTGCATTATCCCGAGTAATCCCGTTAAGTGTTTTAATGTGGCACTCGGATATAATCTCTCTCGCTTGAAGCAGGTGTTGCCTAGGATCCCCCGCCACACACACACACACAAACACGCTGGTCTGCACGTATGCACACAGTGTTTTTCTTCAGCTTCAACAGATGTTCGCAGTGTGAATGTGTGTCAGCGTGCGAGTGCGTGTTTACATCTCATTTATCCAAAAAAAATGCTTTTCAGCTGTGCAATGGCAGGTGCAACATGAGGACATCTGACTCCACTCTTGCTCACAAACACACCATTTAAAAAAGAACAACTGACAAATGTATGCAAAATCAAACATGTTTAGCGACTAACAGCAAGTCTCTATATTTACAGAGGATTCCATAACAACAATATCAAAACCATCCCTGAGAGGGCCTTTGCAGGAAACCCTCAGCTCCAAACTATGTAAGTTAATGCTGCAACAGATAACTGTGATTTTATGACAAGTCATCGTGCACAAACACTTCTATATCACAATTTCTGTATTTCTTTTCTTGAAGTCATTTCTACGAGAATCCCATCCAGTTGGTGGGGAAATCCGCTTTCCAGTTCTTACCAAAGTTGCACACACTGTAAGTATGCGGCTAGTAGAAGCAATTCCAGTGAGTTAGCCTAAACACTGTTTAAATCATTCTCTATCCCCGGCAGTGAAAGTTGAGTGGACGTGTGTAATGTCCTTCTGAATGATGTTGTGTTAGTGTATTTCTGTGCTGTGCACTGATGTAGTAAGCAAGAGTGTGCTGTAAGAACATGTTGAATAGTGTGACTTATGATGTCTGTTGAGACAGCCAAAACAGCCTGTGTTGATTTTGGAGGAAAAGTTTGATGGCTTGAAATGAGCTGTTAGACAGGGCCTGAGTGTGTGTGTGTGTGTGTGTGTGTGTGTGTGTGTGTGTGTGTGTGTGAGTCAGACAGGGGGAAGAGAGGGGAGGAAAGAAAGAGACTTTTCTGACCCTGTTCTCTGTGTTCGTTAACAGCTCCCTCAACGGAGCAACCCAGATTCAAGAGTTTCCAGATCTGAAAGGAACCAGCAGCCTGGAAATTTTGTGAGTGTCACCCAAGTCAGATTTTCAGCGTTATTTGGCGTGACGGCAATAACTGACACGAGAAGCACAGAGGATGAGCAAGAGAGACACAGAGGGGCGGCAGTCATAGCAGAAATGATTTGGACAATTACACATAATCAAAATGATTTAGCTGTCTCTCTATCCACTCGAAGGAAATGCTTTAATACATGAATTCTGATCTGTCGTCGATCAGCTGACCAATTAAGTCATATACGTAATGGTATATGTTTTGGCTCCTTGTCCATCTGCAGAATACGCTGCTTCTGTCAGCATTCACATATGTAGTCACCAGCAAGCATGTTCCACTGGCAGCTACACGTGACTCCCCCGTCCTTCACAGATGAAGGGCACCTTGCTGTAATCTCCCAGAGCTGTCTCTCTGTGGTGGACTTTGACAGTGACACCTTCCCTCCTCCAGAGCCTTTTTGACTAGTCTCAGCCATTATTCACTTCAGCCGTCTTCCAAAGTCTAGCAAGAGATTTAGTAGCGCTGAGCTCAGCAGTAAATCCCTCCTAAAATCTCCCAGTTAGATCCCAAACATTTAATAATTCCTGGTTATCTGGCACTTGAAACCAAGCTGAACCTTTTATCTGTTTCTTCTGTGCATTTTTCTTCTGCTGCTAAACAACAGACTGAGAAAAGAGATGGTGCTAAGACAGTTTTGGCCCCTGTCTGACTGAGTTAGGCTCACCGGACCAGCGGCTCCTCTCGCCCGCTCGCGTTTTAACAATGACCATAGAATCTTCCTTGTCTCTACAGAACGCTGACTCGAGCCGGACTCTCGGCCCTCCCTCCGGATCTATGCGAGCAGCTGCCTCGCCTAAGAGTGCTGTAAGTATACTGTACATGCCGGGGGGAAGAGGGGAGGTAGAAAAAAACAAAACAGATACCGACTGAGCTCCGAAGCATTTGTTTAATCACTTTACTGTGAAATCCAATCACCCATCCGACTCACCCACAAAACCATTGTCCCATCATACACGCAGAGCTGAACGCACACCCAAATAACCTCGCCGAGGCCGTGATTTCCCACGCTCAAATCCGCAGCTGGTCACTGTTTATGTGCTTTGTGTATTGTTGCAGGGAGCTGTCCTACAACCAGATAGAGCATCTGCCCAGTTTTTACCGCTGCTCGTCGCTGCAGGAGATGTGAGTAATTCAAACCCCGACACCACCACACGCACCACGGGCTCAAATCTCAGGGTTGCACATTTTATATGTGCTGTGTGTGTGTGTGTGTGTGTTTCTCAACAGAGGCCTGCAGCATAACCAAATCAGGAGGATAGAGTCGAGCACCTTTCAGCAGCTCACCTCTCTGAGAGCACTGTAAGTCAGGTTTGGCTCCTTTCTTCGCCCCTTCCTACATTATCTCATGGACAGAAGCATTCGGCGGATTAAAATTTGACAAGATTCTGGGAAGATATTATTCTCTCCATTAAACTGCTTAAGCTTTCTCTCCATCCATTTTTACTCCGTTTCTTTAAATGTTTCAGAGATCTGAGCTGGAATCTGATCGAACGGATCCACCCAGATGCTTTTGCATCCCTTCAGTCCTTATTGAAATTGTGAGTATACGCATGACTGTCGCTGAGAGCCCTCATCCACCCTCCATAGCATCATCAGCATGAGTGATTTGTTTTTAAGCTTCAGAAGGGAACGTGAGAGTGCGAAAAGACAGGCCTTTTTTGCCCCCCTAAAACAAAAAACAGTGAACTCCAACAGATAATTTTGGCCCAAACTCACCCTTTTCCCTCCATTTCTTCTTGCGCTGATTTCAGGGACCTGACTGAAAACCGGCTGAGTTCAGTGCCTGTCACAGGTTTAGGCGGTCTCACCCATCTCAAAGTCAGAGGCAACGCGGAATTATATGACGCCTTCAGCCCCGATCATTTTCCCCGTATGAGGTAATACACACACACTTTTCCAATTATCTCTCCAACATGATTTCCTTTTAATACCTTCAATTTACCAAACACAGGCAGTGTTGACAGTAAGCTAATTACTGCAAGAACCCTCTTTCTTTTCTTTTTTTTGTGAGAGCTTTCTATGAAAGACTCTATGGGTTTCAAAATGAGAGGGGATGGTGGTGAGCGGCGACGTCAACATTGCTAAAGATCTTCATCAACACAGATCTCCTGCCAAAAACCTTCGTCAAAATCATAATACAGCTCATGCTTTACTGTTCACATGATGTCAAACGCTACAGAAACAAGATAAACTACTGCCCCAGAACTTTCATGTGAATATCTAATACCGTGTTCAAAACCTAAGCTTCAACTCTGAAGGATTGGTGTAAACCTTCCTCAGGACATCCGCTGTAGATTGGTTTTTTTCCCCCAGCAAAATCATTGTATCTTCTTTCTTGCAGGGTAATAGAGATGCCATATGCCTACCAGTGCTGCGTGTATGGTTCCTGTGACAGCTATAAACCGGCCAGCCAGTGGGACGCGGAGCAAGGTCACGTTGATGAGGATCTCCACAAGAGGACGGCGCCCATGTACCCGGTCCATGTGGACGCGCACTGTAAGAAAATGGAGAATAATGTGATATTTTTACAAGTCTACAAGTCTTCTCGCGACACATGTGCAGATTAAGCTCTCTGACTCGAAGAAGTTGGAACCTAAAAGAAGCATTTTTGACACCAACAATGGTTCATTCCAGATGACCCTGACCTGGAGGAGTTCCAGCTAGAAATAGAAGAATCCAAACTACAGGCCAGTGTCCAGTGCTCTCCTACCCCAGGTAAGTGAGGCTGTACTTTGAGAGGGTTAAATCAAATGCTGGGATTTTTTTTATTGTGTCTGAGATTGTTTCGATTCACGGCTGATGAGACGTCTCTTTGCAGGTCCTTTCTGTCCCTGCGACTCGCTCTTGGGCAGCTGGCCCGTTCGCGTAGGCTTGTGGTTCATCTCCTTGGTGTCTCTTCTGGGGAACTCCCTTCTGCTTCTGTCCCTCTTCAGCTCGCCGGGCTACCTCTCACCGCTCCGCTTCACCGTGGCCTGCATGGGGGCCTCCAACCTGCTGACAGGCATGTGCACAGGAACCCTGGCCTTTGTGGACGCTCTCACCCTGGGAGAGTTTGCTGACCACGGCGCCCGCTGGGAGGCGGGGTCTGGCTGTCAGGCGACAGGCTGGGTGTGGGTGTTTGCGTCCGAGGCGAGCGTGCTGCTGCTGACTCTGGCAGCTGTGCAGTGCGGCGTGAGTATGACGTGCGCCCGTGCCTACGGAAAGTTGCCTTCCCTTGGCAGTGTGCGGACATGCGCGCTTTTCTGCCTAGTTCTTTCCCTCGCCCTCGCTTCTCTGCCACTGGTCGGAGTGGGGGAGTATGGGTCCTCACCTTTCTGCCTGCCCTCGCCGTTGCCACCCCCCTCCTCTCGATTGCCATCCTCGCTGGGCTTCTCCTTAGCGCTCATCATGATGAACACTCTGTGTTTGCTGATAGTAACAGGCTCATATATCCGCCTTTACTGGGATTTACTGCGGGGAGAGTGTGATGGCCTGTGGGACTGCACCATGATCAAACATGTTGCGTGGCTAATATTCACCAACGGCCTCCTCTATGTACCGGTAGCTTTCCTGTCTCTGTGCTCCCTCCTCGGCCTTCTCTCCCTGGGGGAGGAGGTGCTCAAATCAGTTCTTCTGCTTCTCCAGCCACTACCTGCCTGCCTGAATCCTCTCCTGTTCCTCCTTTTCACGCGAGACCTCTCCCAGTTTTTCCTCTGGCCTTATCCAAAAGAGCGCCCAAAGTTACGCAGGGACCGTACCCTGGACTCTCTGGTTTCTGTGGGGACAGAGAAGAGCTCCTGCTCCGACTCATCTACGCTGGCCGAGTCCGAAGTTCTCTACAGCGCTGCGCCCGCTTGTCACTCCCACCGAGATCACGTCCGGTTTTCCCAATCCTCCTCCGCCTCGTCTCTTCTCCTCATCCCTTGTCAGATCCCCACAGCCAGAGACAGAGAGAGGGGGAGAGACCAAGAAAGCCTCAGCGACAACTGCACAAAGAGCTTGGATCCTCTGAACACTTGTAACTCTCAACATCGTTCTACCGCGAGCTCAACTCATCTGTGAGCCCCCGCACAAGGACTCAAGGACTGTCAACGGACCAGTCACACCAAGACCTCTCCGACAAGCATCTCAGATCGGGTCCACAAAGACAGTAGAATGTGAGAACATCAAAACTCTCAATGGTTCTGATGAAAAGAACATGATCCAGTGGAGTGGAATGCACCAATCCAGGACTTGTATGACAAAAGAAATTATGAAAACTGCATGGAAAAAAATAGCAGCTGACAAATCAGATGTTTAGCCGGGGTGGATTAGAAACAGTAGAATTGTGATGTTTATACTAAAATGTGATAAGTCAAGATTAGCGGTTACAATTTGAGTGGTTGTATTTTAAGTGGCGTGACCGTATAGATTTTTCTATTGCATAAATCTATATTATAGCTAAGGCTTTCAAAGAAAGGGAGTCGTCATAAACGGCGAAAAGTTTCTACCAGAGTAAGCTAACATTTTTTGAGGTTTTTTTTTTTAATGTGCAAAGTTGTCCTAAAGAAATGTTACTCTTTGCATGCCGGTAAGATGGAGCAGGAGTCAGACCGCACATTTATAGTTTACATAAATTTTGTCTTAAATATGCAACATTGGAGGAGAACAATTAAACAGCCATGGGGGGGGGGTCTCTTTCAACACACATTAGAATAGGCTACCAACATGTACATACGATGTAACTACCTCTGAACTACCATGGTATTGACTCACTACAGCATCGTGATGTTCGTCTCCCTTTTATATGATTAACAGCAAATATAATATTTTATATGTTTAAAATAAACCTGTAGTTTGTAAAAATGCTATTTTGGATGTACATAATTTGTATACAACTGCTATGCATATGTTTGAATAAAATTATCTTCATATTAAATATACAAAATAACCATTGGACTCATATTAATATGAAAAAAATGCAATTTAATGCCACATAAAGGCATCCTGTGTCTTACAATGAGCATTTCAAATTATAAATTCACTTTAAAAATCTTTATTGAGGCAAAATCAATCTATAGATATACAGATTTAGATAATGAAATAGAAAACAATATTTGCATTAAAGCTGGTGGGAAAACTGATAAAAACAAGGGAATTAGAAATTACAAGCAGGATCTCTTTGCTGCTTCTCCCTCCTGGTGCGCAGTCAAAGCATCTCGTTTACGAGATGAGGTTTTCCTCTCCTCAATGTTTTCTTTGTTGTCCTCCATCACACCCTGAACAAAGACACAAACAAGGCATTTTTGTGAGAATGGCCCAGTTTCATTTTCAAAATACACCGTTAACTTTAGAATTCATTAAAGAGAAATCAAACCGCCTCAATCCAATTGATAATTGTGCGTGACCACAGCCCCACCTTGTGGGTAAATGAGCTACTACAAGGAAAATATCGCCCATCACTCAGGAATTACGGTAAGTCAAATAATAGATAGTTTGACAGGAATTCAGACAGAAAGAAGAGAGACTCACTTTATTCTGCTGAACAGCGTGCTCTTGGGTACACTTTCTGGCCTTCTCCGTGAACAGTTGTTTGTTGTATTTGAACTCTGATGACTGCATTTCAGAAAAGTGTGCTTCCAATTATACAGCATGTGGTGGACGCACATTTATATTGGTATATCTCTCAGTCAGCTTCCCAGGTAGGTTTGCATCACAACGGCAACAAGATCGGTGGTACTCAAAGACAGCAAAGTAGCAATTTCCAAAAGACAAGGATGTTGTGTTCTATTCTCATCATTATATTGCGAAAAAACAATTGTCTCCATGCTGTTTTCCCATAAATAGTATGGCAAAACACACATAGTGTGAATAAAAACAATGAAACACTCACTATATCAGCCATGAGGGGGTCATCTGGGTTTGGCTCAGCCATGAGCAGCTGAATGGAGGTCAGAACTGTGGAGATGTTTAACGATGGCCTCCAGGCACCCTTTAAAATGGTGTTAATTGCTACTTTATTCTATTATTCACTGATATAGTCTCAGTCACTGTAGAAGGAGAAAACTCAGGACCAACCTTTGGTGGAAGTTTGAGAGCATCGTGGCAGATACGTCCCGAATTGTCAATGTTGGGGTGGTAGATGGGGGTCAAAAACCGTATGTTGGGAGGCTCGAATGGATAGCTAGAAGAAAGATTTATCTGGTCAGTATCATAATCTTTATAACTGAACGGCAGGTTAATAATCAATGCCAACATTAAATTAAATACCGCTCAGGGACTTTGATCTCTAATGTAAAGATTCCGCCTTCATATGGAGTCTCGGTTCCACCAACTATCTCTGCAACACAACGGGAAAGCAGAAGCTTATTTATTAGATTGTTAGGTTAAAGTTGTTAAAATTGCAGCACCCTGTCAAGCAATGTCGCCTTTATTATTGTAGTGAGGGTGTGCGGGGATACTGACGGGCCCGGAGCTCGTCGAGCCGCTCCTCGGTCTGCCAACAGGTTATCCCCGGAGGAGGCTCGGTGCTGAGCATCTGGAGTTCACGCTTTAAACGAGAAGTCCTTTGCATATTGCTAATAAAAGAAAGAAAGAAAGAAAGAAAGAAAGAAAGAAAGAAAGAAAGAAAGAAAGAAAGAAAGAAAGAAAGAAAGAAAGAAAGAAAGAGTTAGATACAGTTTAAGGCAATACATGACACTCAAATCTAAAAGGATTTCTCGCTAGCAGCATCGATGCGACAAGGTTTCGCTTGAATATGTCAACGGGTTGACCACCCAACGACCATTTTCGACATGGTTGAAACAGTTTATTGCGTATAAAAACATAGAGCCTTACTTGTCAAAGAATAAAATCTGAGAAAAACAAAAAGAGTTTTGGATTTCCCTCTCTGGACGACGGCGCTTTTCTTCTTCTTCGCTTCCTAAAATTGCTGCTGCCGCCATCTGGCGATCGGGAGAAGAAGTGATTTACCAAACTACAGATTATCGAGGTTGTCATTTCAAGGTAATAATACGAATACTGATCAAATTCATAAATTATTCTGTTATTTGAATTATTCCATCCATCTTCTACTTCAGGGAAGTGTCTTTGCAGGTCTAACATTGAGACAATTCACCTATTCCCCTGGCAAAAGCATCTTCAACATATAATTCATTCCAATAATAATAGTAATGACAAGGATAATAAAACTTGTTGGGGCAGAGCATATAATCATTTTAAACTGACATTAAATGAAAAATAGAATAAAACACACACAGTCTTCACCACATTTTAATTGCCTTTGGAGGCAGTTGCAAAGATGACTTGATAAGCAACATCTTTATCACATTTGTCTTCCATTCTGACATCAATGAAGCCAGAATCTCTCAGAGCTGCCATGTAGGCATCCGGGTGCCAGTTTTCCCCTGAAAACAGATTCTTTTTACCTGCATCAGTGATGCGGGACAGAATTAGCGTGGTCACCATCCGACCTCCTGTGGACGATCATGAGATGCAAACAAAAGTACAGAAATGCCCATTTAAAAAAAGGATGAGGCCTTAATTGTAACGATATCCACAAGTGTTGTCGCTTCCCACCTGGTTTCATTACCCGGTGGATCTCTGCACCTCCCTTCCTGAGATCAGGCCAGAAGTAGTAGCAGTTACAATGGAATACTTTATCCACGCTGTTGTCTCCCAGAGGCATTGCTGCAACATCACAGTGGTGTAGGGTCAATTTACCACTGGCCACGAGATCCTTAAGTCTCTTACTTGCCATCTACAATTTAAAAAAATAGTTTTAAAATACTGCTTATAATAATATCATCACAATGTCATACACAACAGACTTCCACTGAATAAAAAAATGCAGGAACTCTTTTTAGACTCTCAGTATTCTCTCTTCACCTGATGCATGTATTCAGAATAATCCACCCCTATAAGGTGCCCCCTGGGCCCTGTGAGCATTTTAGCTGCAAACTGCAGACCGAGTCCTGGACCATGACCCAATTCCAGGACTGTATCTCCGGGTTGAATCCCGCAGTGCGACACGGCTCTTTCCTCAACGATCTGATTGTTGACTTTGAGGAACTTACTGATCAGCCATCCGGCCACAGATCGCGTTGGCCGACCCAGTTCTTGCGATATTTTTTCAACCCACATAACTGGTGAAAGAGGAGATATGTGCACATCTTAATAACGGTGACTGCGAAACCATTTGTATCAAAATGATTATTTTGAAGGTTCGTGTTATATATTATAATATTTATTTGGAGTAAACCTGAAATGTCTGAAGGAACTCTGCTTAAATTACGCGTGGACACACGCCGGCTCAAACTGACGTGCCAATTGTCATTCGGCATTTAAAAGTTTTAATCCAAATACACCATGGCGACAAATACAGACAAGAGTGGCTGATATTACACAATCTCTTACCTGGTTTGTCGCGGTCTGATCTAGGCAGAGTTGTTACGGGGGCGGAGGGTTGTTTTGAGGAGGAGCAGCGCACGCGTACTGCTCTGCTGTTTTTCAATGCTGTGCATTATGTATAATTGTTTGTAAAATTGTTGTAAGTATATTTTCATATTTCTAATGCGCATAGGGAAAATCCCCCCTCTTCCTCATAACCTGTTCCACCTCTGATGTTTGTTCCGCTGCGCAACTGAAACCGCAGTTTGGGGAACTGCGCCAACTCCAGTCCGCCTGTTCTGCACACACCCCTCCAAAAGGATAGTGTTTCTTTCGTTTTCACTTCCCGGAAGGATCAAATCAAGTTTTGCTTAGATATCTGTGTGGAATGGCATTTGAGAAACTTTGACTTGAATTGTTTTTTATTAATTTTTTGGCGAATTGTGTGTTTGTGAACAGCGCGCTGAACCTGTTTTATGGTTCAATCGAGTGTATTTGTGCGGAGAACATTTCCCTGTCACCTTTGAGCAAGGTAAGCTGAGGGTTCTGGGGCAAACCTTCTTGACTAATACCAATAATCGGAAAGTATTGATTAAATGCTTTTATTCTGCTGTGACTAGATTTCATTTCATTATCTGTGTTCTTGTTGTTTGATTCACATCCAGCAAGCAAACCAAACAATCCTTCCTCCATGTTCCATGGAAACACTCCTGTCACTGTGCACCAGTTCAGCTCCAATCAGCTTCCTGTTGGCAGCCCCCCAACTCTGGAAGACCTGTGGCGCCTACCTGGACGATTGCGTGAGTCTCTGTTTCTTGGGAAAGTAGCCCCATGGACCTCTGTTAACAGCCATTTTGTGTGTGACCTCAAATGACCTGCAGGAATCAACCCGTCGTTGTGGGACAAAGAGGATGTTGCTCTCTGGCTCCACTGGGCACAGAAGGAATATTCACTGCGCCGGCCTGAGAAGGGACGCTTTGAGATGAACGGCCGAGCCTTGTGTCTGCTCACCAAAGAGGACTTCAGGCACCGCTGTCCCAGCTCGGGTAAATGCATGTCCACATTTACAGGCCGCCAACTCCTTTAGCTCCTCACCTTCATCCCTTGCTTTCTGCAGGTGATGTCCTGTTCGAGATCCTGCAGTGTGTAAAAATGCAAAGGCGGGTTAACCCCCAAAAAAGGTCTCATCCACTCCCGACCGTGAACGCAGACGGCAAAGTCAGTCGCCAGAACCCTCCTCAGGGTGCCCAAGAGTCAGCCGCAGGCAGCAAAAGCCAAGGTTGGTCAGATTGAGTATTTACTTAAATGTTCTGCAGTTCTCAGTAGTTGTCAGTAATATTAAATTTCCACACAGATATGAATAGAAGCACTTCCTGGTTGAGAGACACATCATGCTGACACTAGTATTCACTCATTAAATGCATCGTTAAAGGCAGTAGGCGGTAATCATATATTCAGTCATAATGTTTGTACATTATTATAATTCATTAAACCATTTAGTACAGGGATAAAGATGCCTGAAAGTTGTTGTAAGCTGTCTTTCATTCTTTGTCTTTCTTTGGTGAACCATGTTGATTTACAGGTACACATTTACTGATCTTATCTTGTTTTATTATATATATATATATATATATATATAAAAACATGCCGTGCAGAATTGCTTTTCTTGCCTTCTGTCCTTTCATTTCATTGCATTTCATTCTATCACAAAGATAGAATGTGCCACTAGTTGATCAGCCTTTCAAATCAAAGTTAAGCATTGGGTGATTGTGGGGAGCACCTAGAAAAGAAAAAAGAAGTAGTGAAGTGTAAGCTTTCCTTGACTGTAGAATCACTTTTGCTTTCACTTTAGCTGTTTTTTTTATTTCACTCATATCTCTGACATCCATTTTCCCCTGATTGCAGCAAGTGTAACCGCCACTGCGGGCCAACCAGAGGCCGTGGAAAGTGTCAGAAATTGTCCAGTGATCGTTTACATGTATCCATCTCCAGTTACACACACTAGTGGGTCTAACGCCTCTCAATATCAGTAACAGGTTCTCACTGTCATGCATAGCTGATTTTATTTTATTTTTTGTCCCTGTCACCTCCTCTTTTTTCGCATATTCCTTTTCTCTTAGACGTAATAGCAGCTTTTCCTGTGGAGCCTCAAAACCAAGCAGGGATCCCTCCTCAAAGTGAGATTGTCACCCAAGAGCCACTAAACCTGTCCAAACCAAACCAAGAAAAACACTCATTGCTTCACGATGTCAGTGGCCACATCCCAGGTAATTTTGATTTATTTGTATTTTTTTAAAAACTGCAGTATCTCTATAAACAGTATTCCATCTATATTCTTTCGCCACCAGGGGGCGTGCTGCTTAAAAAATTTAAAGGCGACACTACGATGAAATAAATAAAGAAAAAACAGAAAATTTCTGTTATTAATATTGCCGATCAGATCCAGTTCTTACACAATTAAACACAGATTACTTTAAAACTTCATTGTGGCTGCATCATTTCCAAATTTGCAGTAAAATTCTAACTTTACTTATATACACTAATTAACATGAGATGTGCCATTTTCGTGACCAGAGTGCAGATTGCTGTGGGACTATGTGTATCACCTGTTGTGTGACAATCGCTACCAAGAATACATTCGATGGGAAGACCAAGACAGGCTTGTATTCAGAGTGGTGGACCCAAATGGACTGGCGCGTCTCTGGGGACACCACAAGGTCTGTGCTCCTCAGTACAAAGGAATAAACCAGCAAAAATGGAGAAGAAAACAGAAAAAATAAGTTGTATTAAACTGAAAAATCTCATATTACAGCGCAGAGACAATATGACTTATGAGAAGTTGTCCCGTGCTTTACGACACTACTACAAGCTGAACATCATCAAAAAAGAGCGAGGACAAAAACTGCTCTTCAGGTCTGAGTCCTTTGCTGCTCAGTTTCCTCCTGTATTTTCATTACAGGAACACACACACAACACATTAATTCTTCTGTCTTTCTTTGAAGGTTTTTGAAACTCCCAAAAAGCAGTAATCTTAACGCTCAATCCAAGATACATGAAGACACTCTGGATGAGAACTTGCAAGACCCCAGTTCTCCACACGACTTGACTGAGGATCATTTTGAGGTTTCTCCAGACCGTGCATCTCCACAGCCTCCTCCATAGCAAATGCTGCCTTTTAAATCTTCTTTAATCAATACAGTTGCTGAATTGATAACTTCAGATGAGCCAAAATCTAATGTTAGAATTTCAAGCTTGGAACAGGCAGATCAAATGTTGCTGTATCTATTTTGTTGCTTAATAATAACAAAAAAAAAAAAAAGAGGATAAAGATTTTTATTGCACAACTGTCATGTTTTTCTATTTTTGATTAATTAAGTGTGTTCCTCTTTGGATTTGATTTACAGAAAATTACCCATGCATGTATAGAATCAATCAAAAAAAAATATATACTGTGATTTCTTTGTTCTTTCTAAAAACAGCTAAGAAATCAGTGCTTCCACCAAAAACGGTCACAATCATATTTTTGCAACGTGTGTGACATTTGTAAAGTGCTTGTTAAAGTACGTTTGTATAATTTATTTATTTGAATGCTCAACATGTGATTATTGCCCTGTAAGGAAGAAGGGATGATTCGCACTCATTTGGCTTAGCAACCATAGTCCTGTGTGTTCTATGTTCGACTTGAGCTGAAAATCAGGTAAAGTGACATGATTACTGGTACAAATAAAACTGCTGATGAAGAATATTTGTCACTTATTACTTGTAAAAGCAGATATGTGGTCGGACAGTTTGCTGTCACGGACGGGTTGACTAGGACCCGAGCGCAGGCCAGGACACAGTGGTAAAATGGTCAAACAAGCTTTATTTACAGGGGGAGGGGGCACACAAAGAACACAAGGAACATGGAGCACACGAGGAACACGAAGGCAGCCCTCCAGGACTGCGGAGGGTGCAGGGAACAGGGGCGGCCCTCCAGGAGACACAGAGCAGGAGCACAAGACGAGGGAGACAAACAGACACCCTGACAAGACGAACAGAAGACCCTCACAAGACAAGCAGACACCCTGGCACTGACAGGCAGGCGCAACCTGCTTAAATAGGCAGCACGATGTAAATTGCCTACAGGTGCGCCCGCCAGCAGTGCCAGCTGCCACCAATTGTGCCCCACACCACCCCTGCAGCACAACGACCGACACAACCCAGAAACCCTGACAGTTTGCATGTTTAATTAAAAAGAATAAATCACTATGATTTAATCTTGCAAGAAATAAAAATACAGGTATGGTGGGGGGGTTAAGAATATTGCACCGATTTCAAATTCTGATTTAGAATTGGTGCAACGTTCCTTTATTTTTGGTACTTTACAAGGAAGGCAACCAGCCTTGTAAAACTAACAGAAGGTCATTGATATGTGTTGTTTTTAGTAAGCTATCACATGTCTATGAGCAATTATGTGTGTCCAATTGAGGCTGGATTAAAAGTCTGATGTTCAAGCCAACACCCAGTTTCCACTAGATACCTCAGCCAGCTCCTGCTTTGTCTATCAAAAATAGAACGGAACACTGCCACTCTCCTAAACAGGTTTTAGGAAACAAAATGGCCCCTGGAGTCTTCAGTTGTCATCATCAAGATGTTCCTCCGTCCATCTCCTTCTCTGGATCTGGATTCATGGCAACTTACCAGTTAGGGGTTGCCCAGTGTCTGCTGAATTACGTGCCGTGGAAGATCCGCTCAGCACCGTGTGTCCTGGGTGTATCTGCAGGGTCTCTGGTTGCTGCTGCAGTCGTTTGTGAAGTCAGCCTGGGTGAGACGCTTCTTTCTTTTGCAAAACCTAGATCTTTGTTGCACGAGTTCTCACTGAAAGTTTCCTGTGTTTCAGTCTCCATGCGGGATGAGATGCTTAACTTTGCTAAACAATTGAAGGCTTTCATGCTGGGACCGTTTAACCCCTCAGTCAACCTTCTCCACTGGTTAGAAATGGTTTTATACAAGCATCTTCCTTCAAACGCACACCATCTGGCCAATGGACGTCTTGCTGTAGCCATGACCCGAATGGATGATGGCAAGCTCATCATCAAGTCTGAGTTTGAGTCCAAAGAGGATGTAGTCCAGGTTAGTTGGTTTTATGCAGTAAAATCAGTGGTGTGTGATGAGCTACATGGCTGGTGAGGCAGCGAAGCTGCAGATGTACAGCTTTTCACTAGAATGAGAGTAGGAATTAAAGAATGGCGTGCCAAAGCTGATTTTGACCTCAAAGGAAATATTCTGTTGCTTTTTAAAACAGCTAACTTTACTCAGTATCAAAAACAGCGTTCAATGCTCCCTTTGATCTTTCATCCTGTATTGATTGAAGCAAACCTTTTGGCTCAGATGTTGATCTTCCGTTATTTAGAACTTCCCGTTTTGACCGAGAGTACTTTTTAAAAAAAATGTTTGTGTTTAGATGTACAGTGCTTGAAGGTTCTTCCTCTCTGGCCTCCCCTCCTCAACATCTCTTATTGACATTATATCACAAAACTATATTTTTTTACCATGTTTATCACTCTTAGGCTTTGCTGTGTAGCTGCTTTGTACCTGGTTACTGTGGTATCACGGCTCCATCCATCAAAGGAGTAGTGAGTTTTTTTGTTTCCCAAATTGCTCGTTGGTGATGATACTTGATGCGTTTCACAATGTTAATGATGTTACATCTCAGCATTATTTAGACGGAGGCTTCACTAGCATGCTGCCAGTACTGCCTGTGTCCTGCAGCGATATATTGACTGTGTGTCCGTTTTCTGGAGAGACTGACATCTGTCCCAGAGACACAAATTCCATGTTGGACATGGTCGTGAGCGGAACCACGTTGAAGGGCAATATTGCCAACACTCTCAGGATCATAAATGCTCTCTACCCCATGGCTTTGGAGGTCAGTTGAAGAAGTTTCACCGTAATATTAAACATTGTTTTCTCATTGGGTTTCCTTTCAAAAATTTCAAACCTAAACACACCCATAAACTCCCTTTAAAAAACACTACTAAAACAAACATGGGTGTGTGGGTTTAATTGATTTTAAGAGTGGTTTATTGCTATGCTTTGACCAAAATAATGCTCAAGAGCAGCATAATAATACTAAAGGTTTCATGAGCTCTCTTTATTATTGTTCTTCCTCTCATTAGACTCTGGAAGAGGCTTACAAAAGCGGCTACAGAGATGCCATTAATTTCCTCCTCAGCAAAGGTGAGACATCTTTATCTTCTCAGGGTGAATTAAAATTCCTTCTGGTGCTCAGTCTGAGCTGCTTTAATTCCTTCATACCATCCACTGTGTGTAGATCTTGTCCCATATTTGACTGTGCATGAAGAATTCCAAGGGCCACTAAAGCCTAACAAAGAGAAGTTATCAGTTCCTGGAGAAACAGACCAGGAGGTGACAGAGGGAAAAAAGGAGGTGACAGAAGGAGACAGGGAGGCGTTGACATCATTTACAGATGTCGCAGGTCTGAAGAAAGGCAACTCTGAGGTGCAGAAAACAAATGGAAATCATTCTTTCCATTTTGGCATGATGAAGAATGGTACACACACACTAACATTTATTCTACGGTGCACAAATAACACTTTCTTTAAAAAAGAAAGTTGCTCACACTGCAATTCAATCGGTTTCTTCAATATTCTTTAGCTCTGTTGGGAAGCATTGTTTCCTACTTCGGTATGTTTGGACTTCCAGCGAGGATCCTCTACTACCTGTTCCTTCCTGTCATGGTGTCTTATTACACTGCAGTCCAGGGCAGGCACAGGTACTTACAGTGTATAACTCTCAATACAGCGCACCAAGCTGTTAGAAATGCTATTGTTGTTGTTCTCTGTCATTCAGGCTGGAGTTGTTGTATGAGCAGACATGTGAATTATTGTTCTGGACTTATCAATGTCTGAGATTCTTGACAATCTTCATGTTCAACATATTCATCTGTACCCTTGAGAAGAATTTGAAAGACCGGTAAGAGCATATTGTTTGAAAAATAATGACCTTTTCTTGTCCTTTTCAATGCCTCACATCCATGTCTTGTTTTTTGTCTATATCAGGATGATACCCTTCATTTTGCTTCTCAAGTGGCTAAAACCTCACCTATTTGCAGCCATACAGGAGCAGAGGAAGGCTGCACCTTAACTGCATCCTGACACACAGGCAAAACTTCTAAGACCACAAGAATCCATTTTTACAAAACCAAGACTTTGATTTTATCTACCTGTGAATTCCAAACTGTGAAGGTCATCATATTTCAGACGATTCAATCGAATTCAACCTCGAGCTATAAAGGTTCATTAATAATTATTTAAGCTACAAGAGTGTATTTATTCCATGTATGTGTGCCTCTAAAAAGAAAATGTTATGTTTACTGCTGAACAGACGTGTGTCTGTGTATACTGTATTGACAATGCTGATAAGCAACGGACACAAAAAATATATTTATTTGTTTCATAAAAGTGTTAATTGTTGGCATGGATTAAGTTTAACCTGCATTTAACGAAGAAAATATAATCAGAATATAATCAGAATATTTCAGGATCTAGACTGTTTAACTTGTTTCAATGACAAATAACTGGAACATAAAGTAAACACATAAAAAAAAAGTTTTTGTGTGTCATACGTGTCTGTTATTTTCATTCAGGAAAAACAAACAAACAATGCTTTCATTTGGATAGCATTTAAATATGGCAACCTTCAACAAGATTATGCATTTATAAGGTCGACTCTGTAACCAGAAAGTGAGAGTAGATGTTCATCAGCTGACTTGTGTATAAAGGAACATGTATGAGGTTGCATTGTAAAATCACTCCTGGGTGCAGCTGCAGGGGGCTAATTAGCAGCACAGCTAATTTGATTTACACAGGAGATGTGACTGTGAGTCCTGTGATGTGCTATTTGGAGGATGCACTCTTTTACTTTATGGTCACAAACTTGACTGGACTTCATGTAACACAGGCAGTGTGAGATTTCTTGTGTAATCAGCTAAAGCATCAAACAAATTCAATTTAATACAAACATCACAAAGTTTTCCCTTTTTTGCATTTGATCCCAACACTCCCCTGATCATATATATTATATCATATAATATATATTATATGATCAGACATATGTGCTGCACAAAGGCAGGATTGATGGCAGCTCTTAGAGGCCAGGAATCATGTCTCCACAGAGAACATACAGGATCCCACTGACAGAACCCCGAGGGACCTCGCAGACTGAACTGTGATTTTCAACAACGCAGGCTGGATATCAACCATCCCACCACACTGATTACTACACAATCTCTAGTTTTCTCTGCATTTTAAATAAATAAAACCATGTTTTCATATACCTACTCACATCCATATCCCCCCAAGTTAACCACAAGTTAACCTCAACATGAACCCAACGGTTATAATGACACCATAATAACACAATAAGTCCAGAGATTTAATTTTCACAGAATTTTCTTACATGTAGTGTTTAATATTGGCCTTGTACAGATGTGTGTTACCTGGGGAATGATTCTTTTATATAATCATGGGGATAAATCTGCTGCTGTCCCACACCAGCCACTGATCCAGCCAGTCAGTCACCGAACAGCTGGTCTCGTAAAGCCCCTGCTTTACGAGACCAGATGTGGGAGTTCTGCCATTATAATCTCAGGAAAGACAGCAGTTTTTGCAAAATGTGTGAGTGGAGCTGTTAACGCAGGTGGGAATATGAATGGAAGTATACGATTCGGATGCTTTGTAAGCAGAAGCACGAGCTGGGGGACAGACGGCCGTGCAGACTGGCTGATTTGATAGAGACAGAGCACAATGAGAAATGAGCGTGACCTTTTCAGTTACCTTTAAGTGACCTTTACCAACTGACATGTGGAGACTGTGTCCATTAAAAGAGTCCTCAACCACTGCATCAACATGCACCTCTGGGTCAAGCAACTTCCCAGCAACATGCTGTTTCCAGGCATGTTTTGCAAATCTAAAAATGTAATTATGAAAAATACTTCAGAAAGCTCTTGACCTTAAGATACCTCATGCCTTATATAAGTAACATCTACTCTGTGTTTGTCTGTGGGCAATTTGCGCGGGATAATTTAGATTAATCCTCATCCCTTAATCAACAAACCTTAACAGATGTTGCTGGGTCTCACAGGACAGCCGGAATAGTGTAATGAACCTGTGTGTATGTGTGTGTGTTTGTGGGTGTGTGTTTATAAAAAACAACAACAGATTGTCAGTTTTCTGTCTAATCTACCTCCTTCGCCTCCCTATTTTCCCCATCCTTGATCTCCAAACCCAAAGTCCAACTTTGATGAAATGAATAATTTTAAAAAAAGATCACTTTCTGTCCTTTCCTGTCTTTCATAATCACTGTGGCCAATCTTTTCTTTTAACTATTAATCACATACTAACTTCTGTCGAAACACTATCACTTGAGGGGAAGTGTCAAACTGAAAGCGTTCATATTTACTCGTTACAAATTATTAAAAATGCAGTCTGCAAGATACCTTCAATGTTGGAAGTAACATGTAGAGTAGAGAAACCCAAGATTAAAAGGCTAGATAAATGTCTGATAATGTTGTCTCTGTGGAATTAATGTAGTAAGGATTTCAAAATATTGGAAACCCCCCACCCCCTGCCACAACGCACACACAGTCACAGTCACACGCACACACACACACACACACACACACACACACACACACACACACACACACACATTCTCGATAAATCACCAGAAAGAGACTGCAGGATTAATATCAAAAGCTGTTTAAATCCTCAGCGATACGATGTAATATCTGGATTTAATATTTCAGAGGATTTTTTTTTTTTTTTTTAATCTGAGTTTGAGGCTCATTTCAACAGAAATACAGCTGTTACTGCAGGCTTAGAACACTGAACCCTGACGTAGCATTTTGAAAAATATACATCAGAATTTTGCAGTTTGCTTTTGTAAATTAAAAGTAAGTGTTATATCAGTTTTCAACACGGATTAAAAGGATCCTGTAGTATTGATAAAGAATCTGGATACAGCCAGTGTGCACAAATCTTTTCTGAGACATGCATGAAAGAGACGGGAAGTTTTAAGATAAGGCATTGACAAATATATAAAATAATCATATAGAAGATATATCAAGATAAGAGATGTGACCATGATCAAGGGAATTTTATGCTTAATAATGCATTGACTGAGTCTTGAATGATGTTAAGCTAAGTTAACAATGAACTGAAAGAAGCAAGAAGTAAAATTTAAAAGGCAGAATATATGTTGGACAGATATTCATACTCAACTTTTCCAAACTGTTGCATCACATTTCAATTTCAAAACACATTTCAATAAATCTTTTTTGCACAAACTTCACACAAGACATTTATTCTGAGGTCAATTTCCTGGATCCCAATAGACATGTTAAATATTCCACCTTCCAGTAATTCTTGCACAGCTGGGACAAAAATGTTATGAAAGAGACATTAATAGCACATTTAAAAATGAACATTCTAAAGATCAAACTATGATTATTTTTTTGCCTCTTGCCCTTGTCTTCTAAAACTAATTAAAGCTTACAGTTTGAATTTCAGTTAAATAGTCATGGATAGAGAATAAATAAAAAAGAGTAGGAGTAGATTGTAGTAAGAGCTGAAATTAGAACTACCAAATATACTACTGATTATGTGTAATATTATGTATGTATCTGTTACAACTAAAAAGAATAAGACATTTTAAAACTGGAAAAGCACTCAGAGAGCAGAGACCTTCTCCCTGCACTATAGTGTAGTATAGTATAGTATAGTATAGTATAGTATAGTATAGTATAGTATAGTATAGTATAGTATAGTATAGTATGTATACCTCACCAGACTTTATTAGGTCCACCTACTCACGTGCTTGAAAACACAAAAAGCTCCCGAGCCAGTCACAACTCAGTGCATTTAAGCATGTAGACGTGATCCAGACAACTTACAGAAGGTCAAACCCAGCATCAAAATGGGGAAGAAAGGGGATTTAAGAGCTGTTGGTGCCTGATGGGCTGGTCTCATTATTTTAGAAACGTTTTACACGGACAACTAGGATTTGCTAGGTCAGGAAAAGAGAAGATATCAGTGAATAACAAATGCCTCGTTGATGTGAGAGGTCAAAGGAGAATGGGCCGGCTGGCTCGAGATTACAGAATGGTAACAGTAACTCAAATGACCACTGAGGAATGCAGAATACCAGCTCTAAACACACCTCACATCTAACTTTGAAGAAGATGGCCTACAGCAGCAAAAGACCAAACCGGTGCCACTCCTGTCTGATAAGAACAGGAAAGTCAGGTTACTATTGGCACAGGCTCACCAAAACTGGAAAGCTGCTACATTCAGATGGTATAGTAAGAATTTCACATAAACAACACAAAAGCATTGATCCATACTGCCTTGTATCAATGGTACTGGTGGTGTTACGTTTTGGGGGTATTTTCTTGATGCACTTTCACTTGGTACCAACTAAGCATTATTTAAGCCGTATTGTTTTGCAACCACAGTTGTATCCTTCTTCCAATGGCTACTTACGAAGTATAATGCACCATGTCACAAAGCGCAAATCACATTTAACCGGTTAGTGGAACATTAAAATGAGGTCACTGTACAAAAGTGGCCACCACAGTTATCAATTCACAGTCCAGTAGAGCTCCTTTGGGATGTGGTGGAAGAGGAGATGCATATCATAGATGTGCAGCCCACAAATCTGCAGCAATGGTGTGATCCTATCATGTCAGTATGGACCAAAATCTCTAAAGAATGTATCCAACAACTTGTTGAAGTTAGGGTAAGTATTCTGAAGGCAAAAAGTGTTTGAACCTTTGACTAGCAAGGTGTACTTGTGTAGTGTACTGTCTATACTGACTGGCCAGTCAGTATATAGACAGTATTAATACAAGGTTGCATAACATTGTAATTGCTTTATGATCAACAGCACTTGGCCTTTGATCTTGAACTATGATCCTTGGAAGAAAGTCATCCCTAAACCCGGAACATCACCAAAATTAAATTATCTGTTCCTATGGCTATTGTCATCATTTTCGAAAAGTTTCAATAAAACGTGTTCATATCTTTTGGAGTTATTTTGTTCACAAAGAGACAGATAGATTCCAGCTGCCACATAACCTCCAAGGCAGAGGTAAAACATTAAAAATACATACGAACAATAATCAGGAGCTTAGATCAGGGTTAATGAAGTTGTCTACACTGCACCAAACTACAGCCCATCCTGTATGTACATACTAATGTATTCACGTCTTATGGAAAACATGTTCATGGACCACACAGGACCACTCGTTGATGGAATTCACAGCGGTTCCTTCCAGTCTGTCGGCCTTTGTGTTCTGTTTTGAACATTATCTCACTTTATTCATCTCTGTTTGTTACACTCCCAGATGCCGTTGGCTCGGCTGAGTGACAGTTTGCTGCCCTTACTGATTTCGGGTTCAGTATTCATGGCTTGCTCAACAGCATCAGCCAGGGGCCACTTGTCCTCGGCTTCTGTCTCTCTGTGGTAGAAGTAGTTAAAGTTGGAAACAATGACAGGGACGGGCAAAGCAATGGTCAGCACTCCCGCGATGGCACAGAGTGTGCCCACCATTTTGCCCCCCAAGGTGATGGGACACATGTCCCCATAACCGACAGTAGTCATGGTTACAACAGCCCACCAGAAGCCGTCGGGTATGCTGACAAACTGTGTGTTTGGCTCGTCGACCTCTGCGAAGTAGATAGCGCTGGAGAAGAGGATGACTCCAATGAAGAGGAAGAAAATGAGCAAACCGAGCTCGCGCATGCTGGCCTTCAGGGTCTGTCCGAGGATCTGCAGCCCCTTGGAATGACGTGAGAGTTTGAAAATACGGAACACTCTAACCAGGCGGATGATGCGAAGAATGGCCAAAGACATGTTCTGCCCAGAGCTTGCTTCTGGCGTTGTGAGTATTTCTGTTACCACAGTAACAAAATAAGGTATGATGGATACGATGTCAATAATGTTCATGAGGTTGTGGAAGAAGTCTCTCTTGCTGGGACAGACCAAAAATCGAACACACAGCTCAAAAAAGAACCATGCAATGCAAGCCGTCTCCAGAATGAAGAAGGGATCAAAGATGGCCGGGGCTGTCGAAGAAGAATGGACTATGGATTGGTTGAATGGATGTATCATTATGGGCACGACTGAGTTTCGGTCGTCATGGAATTCCGGAAGAGTTTCTATACAGAAAATAATGATGGATATGACAATAATCAAAACAGACACCAGTGCCACACCTCGGGCCGCATTGGAACTTTCCGGGTACTCAAAGAGGAGCCAGAATTGCCTGTAGACTTCATTTTCCGGTAAAGGAATTTTGACATCCTTGATAAATCCTTCGTCTTCTCTGAACTGCTCCATGGCGTCATTCCCAAGCTCATAGAAAACAATTTCATCTGCGAACACGTCGAGGGGAACGTTAGCAGGACGTCTGATTTTACCCCCTGACTGATAGTAATATAAGATCCCGTCAAAGCTGGGCCGGTTCCGATCAAAAAAATATTCATTTCTCATTGGATCAAAGTAGTCCATCCTCTTTGAGGGATCGCCGAGCAGGGTCTCAGGAAACTGGTCCAAGGTTTTGAGCTGCGTCTCGAATCGAAGACCAGCGATGTTAATGATGACTTTCTGTTCTCCGTCGTCGAGCCCTCGCTTGTCTATAAAGAGGTCCTCGTAACACTCTTTGGCGAGCTGGTTGAAGATGGTCTCACTCTCTGTCGTGCCTTCACTGTTCAGCAGTAGCTTCCAGTTAGAGATGATGCTGGTGCAGTCACTGCGGCCCCTCCGGCTTGGCGTTTGCACCTTTGTAGTTTGGGAGGGAACCCCGAGCATTTGTGAATGCGGTGCTGGTGAAGATGAGGTGGATCCCCACATAGAGGCATGGCTGTAGTGGAAGGGTGAGGCCTGTAGAAGGTAGCTGCTTCCCGGGCTGCTGTGTTCCTGGGACATGTCCACTGTGAGAGCTGTGGTCATGTTAGGATAACTCTCATTCTCCAGGCATTCGCTGAACTCATCCAGACTCTCAAAGTTCACCAAGGCTACATCCATGGCTGTTCCACAGCCAGTGCGAGGCCTTGAGACACTGGGATGAGGCTATCACATATACAGAGGGACAGATGGAGGGTGCAGCGACCAGGATGAACATAACCGGCTTTGGCAAATCAGGAATGTCCCTCTTTATTCTCTCTTTATCCTGGTGAACAAAAGAAAAATGACAGAAAAAAGGCATCAGTGCTTCTTAAAGTGATTTGTTTTGTGATCGTTTGTTCCAGATGAACAATATGGGGCATCAGAAAGCTGCTGCAAAGACTTTGTATTTACTGACAGTGTGCACCTTCTGAACTTTCTTATACTTAATAAGACCAACAACCAAACCCCTCAAAAACCAAAACAAACATATTTAAAACTGAATCAGCACATTCAAAATACTGTAGGTTAAAGGCAAGGGCAGCACAGGGAATCTGTGGCTAGCATGTAATTAACCTGTTGGTCAGCAATAGAAGGCCCAGATCAAGACACAGGCTCCAAGTCTTGATTGCGTATATAAATTGCAATACGTATATATCAAGTTCAGGCCATTGTACATAGCAACAATTGACCAGCAATTAATGAAAACTATTTCATAACACCACAGGAAGAGCACATCTGGACCAGGCTCTGTATTCTTCATTAGCTAAGCTCACAATCTGGGACAGCAGTTTCCCAGGAGAACACGTCACAAGAAAAGTCACATCAAGGAATAAACACTTTCCAATAAACAAACACTTTCCAAAACAATTTGGGATGCTGCTGTGAACAGTTATTGGGGTTATTGGAGTTGACTCAGTTGTGCTAAAGACAAGAGTTTTATTTATTTTTGCTTATAAACCAGTTTATTCTGGTATACATGGATTTGAAACCCTCATTATAAATTTCCCCCACAAATAAACAAACACACACCTTACCTTGTTTAGCATTTGGTCTGGATGATGGCTTTAGTTACAGTAAAATTCTAGGAAATGCTTCTCCCCACAAGTTCCACCACTGTTAGCTGTTGAGCAATGTCCTCAATTGGCATCAGAATGACTC